>NC_064226.1:3043059-3343059 GCF_023101765.2 Spodoptera frugiperda | reverse complement strand
CAGCGATCAACTATTTGTATATGCATCTCTTTTGTTTACACGGAAAGTATATCTATTGTACGTTTCTTGAGCGAGAAAATAGCCGATAGTTAGTCGTTCACTCGCCGTTGGTGGGACAACTGCCTAAGTTTCAACGAAGTACATAGTTGATTACATGTTTGTTTTTAAATTCAAATGTAATTATTAGAACATTTGTTTTTGTTTGTCAATAGACAGAAAGAGCTTAAGTCCAAAATTATTCCTATATTTTCAGATTTTAAAGACAGAAAATCCACGTTCTGAAATAAATTAAGTAAAAATATTAGTAACGCAACCCCCATTTCGAGGCACATCAACGACCTCGTCAAACTCCACGAGCGAATTCACCACAAAATACTAGTTAAAATATTATTCAATAACATCAGACTCGGTACCACGAAACAAGTGCACTAATTTTAATAACGCAAAACCAACCAGCTGTTATTTAACAAACAATAAACAACTCTATGTACATCACTCTATAAAGTCGACTTTACATAAGCAAGGACGATAGTTCGCACGTAATTAAAGTCGGTTATACACAACGAGACGTCTAATTAGCTGCCACGCATTTGGTTCAGTTAATTTAGTTCCAAATATTATTATATTATGTAATTAACATAACTGCGGTTACCTTCGAGAATATATAACGTAATTTTGATGTAGAAATGTGAAATTACGTACATGACGTAGTATGACATATGTGGATAGGTACAAAGGTTAGTCAGATTCTCATTTTGTAAATACAGGTGGAAAGCCGTGAAAGTAAAGGCCGAGTAGAAATTATACATTTTGTTACCATACCAACTGTTCCTGCGGTTTTTTTATTAGGATAAGCCCGCCACGACCTCACAAAACAGCTGCAACATCTAAAAGCCAAGATCTACTGTAGATACAACCATGAAAACACCGGAACAATGAAGTCCGACGCATCCCAGGGGCATAAAAGTCTTGGATCCCACAACGAAACAAATCAGAAGATAATTAGAGTTGTAGAGAATATCAAACATAATGGCACAGTCAGACAGTTAGTCAGTAAGTATGAACAAGCACGTACCACCGTGCTTAGAGTCATTCGATGGTAACTTAACCCAGTTCTTAGAAGTTGTTTTCGAAACAAAATCGTTACTACGGAATACTTTAAGTAATTATTAGCTTCACTAGAGGACTGATCGATAGACAAACGTTATAATATTATTATATTTGCTTTGACGTTCAAAAGTGCCTTCATGGTCTATTTGAAATAAATAATTTTGACTTTGACTTTTTTTGTCTAACTACGGAAATTAGACTGTCCGTCTTGCTTACAATCTACATTCGTATCTTAACATTTCCAACGAACGTTAGAGGTCCCATTGATTCATCAGACGAACTCTTGAAACCAACTAATGTAGACACTTCTCCATCTAAATGAAGTGGTCGACACGCATCGATACATATCCGAGAAGCATCGAGTATCGATCCGAGTTGAATATTACCGATAACAGCTCTCGAGTCGAGTGGAGTGAACCGATTCGGAGTCGATTCGATAGTGTGGTGGTACAAGACAAGAATGTGTGTTTGTACTTGCGATTAATGAATAATCGATTTCAGAATCGCTATGGAACTTCCCTATTTATTTTCAACGTTCTGTTTGAGTTAGTATAGAGTTATTTTTAGACTTAATACCAAAACCTAGGTTCTAAAGTAGCTATAAATCTGAAATATGAGATGATCAATGTATAAAGGAAAGGTTATGAGCTTGTAATAAAATTGATATATGCCAGTGTAAATCTATAGCAATTTATAATGTTAGAGCCATTTGAAACTTTGAGAGCACCTTGTTAAGGTGTATTTTATGTGTCATATTTTTTGTACATTTGGGAGAATTGTTTTTTATTGTTCGTAAGACCAAGGGGCCTCTGATTCAATTCTCAGGTCAAGCAATGCATTGGAATAGAACAGAGTCTGGAATATATTTGTGTTCGTGACGATATAATATTTACCTACTTGTATTTTAACTTCTATAATCAACAACTACGTCACGCCTTTTATCCCCGAAGGGGTAGGCAGAGGTGTACGTTACGGCACGTAATGCCGCTATACAATGTACACTCACTTTTTACCATTTGTGTTTAAGTCCCATGTAATAGGGGGTGAGCCTATTGCCTTGTACTGGGCACAATTCCAGACTTCGTACTACTGAGAAATTATCGAAACACCGAAAAAAGCCAAGTAATACTTTGCCTGGCCCGGGAATCGAAGTCGAGAGCTCTCTCCGGCAGTCACACTTGCGACCACTTGACCATCGAGGCAATCGAACTAACTTCTATAAAAAACACGTCAAACGCTATGGGGGACACCATGTTAGTTACGTTAGCGGAGTATTTGCCTTCAACAGTTTTCTGTCGGCAGTCAAAGGCTTAAATTCTATAATCAAATACTCTTCCTGAGTTAAGTTTATGTAGGTTCCATCTTTTCCAAAGCTATTCTTTCTACCCACAAGCTCACACCACACCTAGTGCCATCAGTTCTGTGCTAAATACCTGTTAGATTAATTGTTCGGCAGACCATGAAACTACCACGGACGATAAATTAAGGGGCCGGCACGATTTAGTGCTGCACCCCGTAAATTAGAGTGCCTAATGATACATTAGATTGAAATTAGTGATGTAACCGGCCTAGGGCACTCTGTGGTCAGTTTTATGGGTATTAAGTTTTGATATTGCTGTGTGATGCCCGAGTGAATAGGTTGCTTATGGGTAGACGTGCTCCATCGTAGGCCGTACCATCAGGTGAGATAGCGGGCAAACGTCGACCCATCAAATGTAAAAAAAAAGTGATGACCCTGCTCTTGCAGTGGGTGTCAGAAGAATCGAATAAGGGGTTACGCATTTAGCAGAGACCGAGAGCTTAGTGTTTAATCTAATCTAAAGGTAATGTTGCTAAAATAATGTTTCTTAATCGGAAAAATGTTTCAGAGAAATTGTAAACTTGTATTTTTCAAAAGAGTAACGAATGGAGTTTCTTTATCGTTCTTCTCCGTTCGAAGCTACTTTGGAACGAGCGCCTAGCTTCACTACTGACAGACTATTATTTATTTCTTTTTTTGTTGACTCTTCCTATTTAAAAAGTACCTATTTATGGTTTAATTGTAATAAACTATTAAACTTTGCTTTCATTCTTTATCAACAAACCAAAAAATCCTCCAACATCTCCCTCAACAAACCGAAAATAAAAATTAACCCTAAATCGACAACAGCCAACACTGATAATTTTCGACATTTCGACATTTCAAGCAGATAGTTGTTACAAGCAGCCGAGTTGCCCGCGGCGGCTGACGGTTGAATATTCATGCAGTTGTCAGTCATAACAAGGGTTGAATTCTGACTGCTATTGAGAGTCAACAAGAGCCGTGAACTGTGTTCAATCTGTGTATATACGTAGGTATACTAGTACTTCGCTTGCGGCTTCGTCCACGTGGAAATTAAAAGGATATTAATAGTACATAGATATTGGATAAAAAGTAAGTTAGCTTTTTAATAGCATTTTAAACTAGCTTCTGCCAGCAGCTTCACTCGCGTTCCCGTGGGATAAAAAGTAGCTTGTGTGTTATTCCAGACCATAATCTACCCCTGTTCCAAATTTTATCTCAATGCCATCAGCCGTTTTCATGTGATTGAAAAACATACACACATGCACACAAATAAACAATCTCACAAACATTCGCATTTATAATATCGGTAAGATACGTCGATGGCTTACGGTCTATTTTAATAGACATGAGCAATAATATTGTAAATAAATAAGTCTAAATGAAGAATTTAACTAAGAATTTTTGATAAATCACAATCATCCCAATATTTATTAAAACAAAGTTTAGAAATTAACATCTTAATCTACTGGAAAAATCCTCCTATTCAATAAAGATAACGAACATATAAAACCTTCCTTTTATTCGTGTAGCCATTACGAACTAAAAGTTGAGCAAATTTTAATAAAAGCAACGTTCTTACAAAGAATAGCAATGAGAGCGCTTCGCACACAATTTAATCCTTCGAAAACTGTAAAACATGAAAAAAAAACGTGAGTCATAAGGCCAATGATATTAATACAAACAGCACTTGGAAGCAATTCAAAATCTTACAAACAGTTGCATAAAACTACACTAGACGCAACAACAGGGCTACCACATCAAAACAAAAACAATTTTTTTTACTCTATTTTTTTATGTTTGCATATTAATAGGGCGCAGATTTGGAACACCATTAGCGTCAAGGAATGAAAGGCGTGTTATTTTATACTTGCATACATAACCTCATGCTAGTCTTCCATGGGGGTAGACAGAGACAATGGAACGCCAAATACTACGAATCTTACATACCTATTGCACTCCATCAACAGTCATCAGTCTTTTCATGCATGGTCGTCGGTTAAAGGTATATCGCCAATCTGGTCACTATATATCAGTCTAGGGCGCCTTTTACCGACGGTTCCATTCATATCCATTCTATATAATTCTTTCGTAAATCTGTTTTCATCCATATTTCAAAATCCACGTGTTATTTTATATATAATACATTACAAGAAATTAAGTATCTTTTCAGTTGCATCACAATCACTTTAATATCATTATTTTTCTCAAAAAACAACAAAAAATATCAGCAAGACCTTCTCAAAATTGGCAACCATTGGCATCGGGAAAAGTATAAAAAGTTACTTGTGCCATTGGTGGTATCGAACCCCAAGTACAAGACAATAATTTCAGCGATTATTGCATTGACAATTGGATTATTTCAGGATTTTCTACAGCAACAGCAGCTGCATACAACGATCAGTGAGCTGAAGTTAAGCGTGAATGAACAGGGTTGTGTGTAAACCTGACCTCTTTGGACGTGAAAAATTGGCCTGACGGAAGGCTAAACCTACTACCAAATATAATTATGAATAATTCAAAGGTAACTTAAGTACTTATTTTTTTAGAAAATTATAAAGCATCGTGAGTTTTTTGGAATAGACAACAAATGAGCATCCTGTATAGATCACGTCATGGTTAGTGAATGATACCTATAACACCAGAGAAGTTATTACATAATGCTCATAAGTGTACGATTGACCCTTTAGACTTTAACGTTAGACTTCCCAACTCACTCACTCGGCAAAACACAACCTAAGCAAGCTTTGACGCCGAGACTAAGGTTGAACCAGCGCAGTCATGCCAAGGTATAAACCTAGGCTTAAACTCACGTGATTTTTTAAAGAGCAACTTACAAAAAAATAAATGATTTGATTTCTTCGCACAACCCTAGCCAGTTGCAAGCAAAGCCGGAAACATGCGGCTCACTTTACGATTATTACTTCCTTTGCGCTCTCCGTGACACTAGTGGGTACTGTGCGCTTATTTTATTGTTTATTATACTTTCAGAGGCGAATAAAAGAGGCGATCATGGACAAATAGGGGCGAGGGGTTCCGTACAAGTTGTTTATTGCTGAAAGAGGTTGTATTACGGGAAAAATGAGTTGTCAATGTTGTTTGACTGTTGGAAGTTGGGGAAGAGAGTAATGTTCTTTTGATTTTTGGGCTGTAAAGTCAGTATTTTGATGGAGCTCGATCGTATTCGACATTTCTTTAAATTCTGGAATTAGAGAAATACTACCTTTTTTTAATTTACGGTAAGTATAGGCGACTGGGATTGCACCGTTGGTTGGAATTTTAAAAAATATCAACACTTTTGTCTACTCTTATAAATAAATATAAAATATTATACTACCCCAATCTCTATATTATACCTGTAATCTAAGAAACACCAACAAATCCAAGCTTCACAATGTCAGACACAACAAAACCTTTAAATAAACTAATTACGCTTGCAACCGTCTCCCTATCTTAAAATAAAAACCTTGTATCAGATCCCTCTTGTAAAGTTAATCCTGTACGCGGCAATCCTAGGATTAGGCCCATACGTGTGCGACTCACTGTATGCACGAACAAGTGTGCCCTACAAACAAGTCAATCTTAAAACGGGTTTGCATAGATTAGCACAGCACTCGCTTTCAGAACACATTTCGGTGTGCCGCAAATGTTGCAATTTTGGCGAGTTTTACACTTCCTATTTTGATAAAAAATATTTGTCTTACATTACTAGCCACTGCTTAGCCCTTTCGCGGTTTTCGTAAAAGCCTGTAACTGTAGTAGTAGCACTGGTTACTACTGGTAAACCTGAACCTTTAAAACTACAATCTCCTAAAACTATAAACCCACCCTTTCCACCAAAATGTAATGCACTTGCCAATTGTAATGCAGTACCTCAGTATTCCGGGTGTCCATTGGCGGTGCCGATTGTTTACCATCAAAAGATGCGATGCTCATTACCATCTTATCCCATAAAAAATGCCACGGCTTATTGATGTGTTAAACTGACTTCTAGCCTTTTATTTCCTACAGACATAGAGGGTATACGAGTAAATGGATTACTTAATGGTAAGCAATCTGCTGCACCCTTCGATACTCTGTTACGTACTAGTTCCTATTCTGATGATGACACCTCGCTGCCTCCTACCTTTTAGGTCATGTACATACATCGCACTCCTCAGTCGTCGGGCGACGAACGGCAATCTGCATAATACGCAGACACACTGCTATAAAAATGGTAATGCACTCCGCATTGGCTTTGCAGTTCAGGGTAATAGGTCGCTTGTTCGGCGGTTTCGTGAAACTGCATGAAACCTTAATGTCTTTTGGGTTTTTAGTGCAATGCAAGATTGCTAGCTCTTTTACTGTATGCCATTGAGCTGTGTTTCTTTTTATTTCTTGTTTTTAGTAGATAGCAGTTTCTTCTATCAATCTGTGGCGACACACTGACAAGTGACAGATGACAGAAGTCGCACATAGACTATCGACGAGCAAATCAACAGATGACGTCATAAATATCCTGCATCGCACATGTGAAGTTTACATGCAAATAAACATGGATGGAAAAAGTACGAAGGCACGATCACTTCGTCTGGTCCTCCTTTTCTTAGGGAACTTTACCCTCTGTTCCCTAAAAATCTGTAATTGGCAGTTGCATGTAAGTTAACCTACTTTATTTGACTTATTATTGCGCTCTGTTAATCCGTACGACCTTTGTTATGTGTGTATGTACCTATGTTTAACAAATAAATTTCTGAATGTAATAGGCAATAATAACCTACGACTACGACTTATAAGGCTTGACATTTAATTTGGATGTTATTTATAATTTGGAATATTAATAATGTATAATTTTATTGTTTTTTTTAATTCTGATGTATATTTTATTATTGTGTGCCTCAACGGCGGGACATAGCTGAACTAATTTTAATTATTTAAGATCTGTATTTATAATGCATACCTATGGTCCACAATAAAGCTGATTTGATTTGATTTGAAAAAAAAAAACAGTTATAACCATTTAAGATTACAATTACACTTTAAATATTGCGCAGAGTTTTTATTTAAGGTACAATAGTTTTCATATCTCCTTTTCTTAATTTCTGCATTCTGATATCTTTCTATAAGACCGTTTACACAGCTCTCCGTCTTCGGTAAACATTGTCTATATAATCTTACCACTAAGTAACTCGAAAATCTCACTACATTGAAACTTATGAACATAAACTAACACACAAACACGACTAATAAACGGCAATGGTGTGTACATAAATTGTCGTAACGCAATAAATAATGGAAAATTGCCCACCCATGTCAGCCTATATCAAATTGCTTCCAATGTTGGGAAGCCTGGCCTACAAATGGAGGCTTACTTAGATCTATTTCTATTTTATAAATCTACTATCAAAGCTAAATAAGAAAAAAAAGTATTACTTAAGGAGTTCGCATACAGTACTGGAGTGGATGATCTTACAGTAGATACCAGTGAAGGCCAAAGTATCATAAAGTTATTGGTTGTTAAAATTTTCCGTTTGGAGCCTTTTTCTTTTTTTCTTTTTGAGGGGGAAAATCAACAAATGACTTCTCCCGCCTTAGGCGAGGCGAGAGGGAGTGTTAGACTCTTACTAACTAAAAGTCACCCTATACCTACTCCTGCATATGGAGCCGGAGCAGCTCCGAGGTAGCCCGCAGCTCCCTGTGACCGAAGTATGACAAGAAACGCCTCCTGTTATATTAAAAGAGTTTAAGTCTTTGACTGCCAATAGAAAACTGTTGAAGGCAAATCTTCCGCTAACATCGGTCACCGGTGACCACTACAACACAGGGAAAATCCACACTATGTTTAATCTATATCTATGTGCCTGCGTCTTCAGGAGATCGGCGTAAAGATATTTTTTTCTTTTTTAAAACGTTGCCCCACACTAGGATTTTCTCCTGTGTCGTGGGTGCGTTTACAAATATACAAGTTCACATATACACGACACCCAGACCCGAAACAACAATTTGTGGATCACACAAAGAGTTGCTCCGTGCGGGATTGAACCCGCTACCCGTTGCGCGGCAGCCAGTTGCCTAGCCACCGCGTCCGTCGTGCAGTCTGAATATTCTGAATATTCATATTATCAATGTGTCTACGTCTTCAGGAGATGAAAGCGTAAAGTTGCATCTGGATATATTGTAGATTATCATAATTTTCCAAGTATACTCTGTACTAAGAAACTCGAAACAAGCATTTAATTAACATATCGATATAACATTAATCATTTGTTACGGGAACCCTCGAAGAATGGTTTTGGCAGTATCAGCTATTCGTAATCTTAAGCATTAAGCATCATTAATCACTGTAACTTTTGTTTTTATATGGAAACCGTTATAAAGTCTGAGGTTAGAAAGTATTTTGTATATTTCCTGGTTGTATTTTCTTGTCGTTTTTTGTTATTTTTATTTTACATTAAATATTTTAAATAGAAACAGAAATTAGTGAAAAACTTGAGCTGGTATGATTTAGTTTATGTATTGATTGGTAGAATTTTCTTTTATAAGTAATTATTATTGTAGCAAATTATCTCATATATTCTTTTCTTTCAAATCCAGTAGTGGTGTTTCAAGTGTCTATAGGTAACGACAATTGCTTACTATCAGGAGATCTATCTTCTCTTTTACCAGCTAATTTCATAAAAAAGCAAAGAAATATTAATTTTAGAAACCAAACAAATAGCAGATTTATCTGAAACAAAACTCTTAAACTTCATCCTTATTATTATTTGTATACATTTATCAATTAAAATTAACACTAACAATTATTGCCTTTCCGACACTTAACAAATTAGTCCAATTTACGTTCTCTTAAATGCCAATTATCGCAGACAAAAGATACACGATTTATTATGAACGAAACAATTTCATTGGTATTACTGCAACACTGAAACTGAACAAATTACACGTTGTTTCTGGTACAATTAATGAAATTTAATTATCATTAAATTATTGTTGTTTAAATAATACCGCTCGATTTGGTCATTATTGGGATAATCCTACATTGAACGCGGGTCGTCTTGTGGCTGATATTATGATGTTGATTGTTATAATTATAATATGCTCATTTGGCGGAAAGATTATACATTTAGAACTTTTTTAATGGGGGGGAGGAGTCATTAAATTTTTTCTCCTGCCTTTGATAAGGCGAGAGGGAGTGTCAAACTCTTACTGACTACAAACTACCCCGTTCCTACTCCTGCTTTAAGCCGGAGCCCCGGTAAACCCGCTAGGTATTACGCAGCTCCAGATCATATTTTTCAGATTTTAAGTAAGAATTTCATAAGAATTCTATTTCACCAATTTACACCCCGTACAAAGGATTTGACCCAACCCAATTTGTGGATCAACCAAAGCATTTCTAGCAAGAATAAAACCCGGTACACGTTGCAGACCAACCTGCCAATCAGCCACTGTTCCATGCAGTTGTTTATTTTCTTTACTCGACTACTCAAAAGAGCAGTTACATTATTGTGCCGTTACATTAGGGTGCAAGCCTAATTTCGCACATAGGACATAGAAAACAAACACGAAAAAAAAATTACAAGGGGTGCAAGTCTAAATCGAATTCCCTGAAGCATATGTGAGACCCTTGTCACAGGACAGTCGTCATTTCATGGGTATCTTGTTCCAGCAAGCAATTACAATGTGATTGACCATCCACCAGTTTACCAAGACCTTCCCTTCTTCTTGCTTCCCCAATAGTCTATGATGACAGAGGGGTGAGGGGTAAGTGTGGCAGGGGTCTTTGTAGATTGGACGGTTGTATGTACCAAGCGTTTGGTCCAGTGGTCGGATTGATTGAGCTTTGACTCTGAGTAGTCTGTTTCAATAATGAAGTGATTGGCTATAGATTGTTGTATAAGTTTTGTATTTATTTGTGTTTAAAAGGTGTGGATGATGTGAGTAGTACATTGCACATTGATGTCATCGTATTCTAAAGGCATCGTATATATATTATCATATATTTTTACCCGACTGCGAAGGAAGGGTTATGTTTTTCGCGCGTATCTTGTATGTATGAGCCTAATATTCTTTATTACCTCATTTCTTCGAAACGGCTTGATGGATTTCGACAATCAGGGCATCGTTGGATTCGTCTTAATTACCCAAGTGTTCTTAGATATGTGACGTAAAACAAAAACCAACATGGCGGCCGCGAGGCGCCCTAGAGAGAAGTAAAAAAAAATAAAAAAAAAGTATTTGCTACAATATGGGTATCAAATTAAAGAGCTCATCATGAGGATTCCAAAATGGTATATCACTGACATATAGAAAAAAAAAATACTATGTGCAATTTGGTTCTTTATTATCCGAACTAAATACTCGTATAGGTACTACGCGACGCGATTGACTAGCGGTTTCGTGTCGCGGGTGAAATCTTGAGAAACACATAGCCGTATTATAACTAACTAAAAAGTGTTAAATAAAAATAAATAAATTAAAAAAATTAAAAAACCCGACTGCATAAAAAACACTTTAAATAATTGAGTGTAACAGTCGGGACCCATTAAATAAACTAGACCAAAAACATTCAATATGGGTCCCGACTGTTGCACTCAATTATTTAAAGTGTTTTTTATGCAGTCGGGTTTTTTAATTTTTTTAATTTATTTATTTTTTTAATACAAATCTTTGAGTGACCACACTTCTAGCTATAATAGACACAAATATATATTTCTGTGACTTCATCAAAATATATCCACGAAATATATTTTGGTATATTAATATATTTTGAGAATAAGGAATGTTCCATTTATTCAACGAGCACCCGAGTTCGTGGAAAACAATCGCCTATAACATTTTTTTAATATATTTTTTTTTATAATATATATTTTTTATATAATAATAGCGATGATGATGGGATATTAAAATTAAATATCCATTTAGTCCGCCAGTTAAGTTAGGAAAAAATACTAAACACCTATGTTTTTATTTTATCATATAAGAAAACAATACTTAGATAAAACGAATCAAAGTTTCGGAGGAATTTGCCTCCGTGTAGGCCAATTTTATGCCCGTAACAATAAAAGAATCTATTGCGCATTGTTCAAACATACAAATAAAAATAAATGAATGATTGTACGCACCTCGTGACTCATTACTATTATATTGTAATCGCTACTACCAAAGACGTATTGCATAGAATTAAAAAGACTCACTAATTAAATTACATCCTTATCAGCCTTCAAATAAAGATTATTTTCAAACGAGACGCTGTCACCTCGGTTTATTTGATGCCGCTTACAGTTGCGCTGTCACATATTCTTAGGGACTTCCCGCAAAATGGAGAGCTGCTATTGGTTGACGTAGTTGCACAAATAATTTTAAGAGCTGAAACTTAAAATGCAAAAATCTTTACATTTCTGTATGAAATTAGGAAAGTTAGTGTTTAAAATAGAAACTAGTTCATGTTCAAATTAGTTTGAGTAGAAGAGAAATCCAAAAAGTATGTGCCATTCCATAAAAATAAGCATTTGAAATTGCAGTTCTGCATCGCGCATGCAAAGTTTTTCGTCGTCTGAGTATGTGCACGAACATCGAATACGTACCATTGGTCTTCCTCTGGGGGTTTTCATTGACCGACCCGCAAGCTGCGGCCAATCACGTGGTGCTTGAGCCACGTTGGCCACGGACGTATGAAGTGGGTGAAGGTTAGGTCCAAGAGTCAGCTGACCCTTGGACCTGAACCCTTACTCACATATAATATGTTCTTCCCTCCTCTGGGTGACGTTGGACGTCCGTGGCGCTCCAAGGTCAGGCCACTACCGTGAATGGTGAACAGCCTGCGGTGGCTAACTAGCCCACTATGACGTATGGCTGGACTGTCCTCACCACGGGACGGTCCTGCCATACCCCGTGCTTGGAAGATGAAGACCCTCGGAGGAGGTACCCGCTGACATTGTAAACAGCGTTAAAAATACAATTTCCGAAAAACAAAAGCTTTTGTTACTTTTATTAAGTTTGCTTTTCTATTTACCGATTATGTTTAATGTCTTGTTAGCTCAGTTATTTGCTTTAGCTACTGGTGTCCATACATTTACTTAAGTTTAAAGATTGAAAACTGAATGCTGCTTTTTTGTGTTTTTCCTCGAGGCGCCTGAACTTGTAGTGTTAGCAACATACGCACGATTTGCAACATTGCGCTTATATTGTTCACAGTACAGTTTTTGTCCCATAGTTATATTTTTGTCCACATTTTATTTTTCACACTCCTCCTTAAAAATATGAGCCCTTAGCACGGCTAGAAACAAGTCGAGTTACCTCTTCAAATAAAATAAAGTTATCTCGTAAAATTATAAACCATATCATTAGAACTTAAAACGGGACATTTAGTATGTATATTAATTTCTTCGAGTTTCCGATATGTCGACACTGTTGCAAGCGCCATGATCACGGATAAACTGTTCAGAACTGAACTGTTAGAAACCAACTATTAGCCTACGTACCAAAGTTCTTTGACATTATCATATTTCCAATAAATATACAACAGCCATTGGAATATTGGAAACAGAAGCACTATAAAGTGAATAGCTATCACAATGCATCGCTTTTGAACCAAACGCGAGCTATTACTGGGAATACTGCTACTCAATTGTATTCACTTTAAATTTATATTGAAATATGGAATGTTATTGTTTCATTTCATTTACCTAGAGTTCAATGTAGCTTGGTTTAGTGTGGGAGAGCCATACTTCGGCACGAATGGGTCGCTCGACCGGAGTGATACCACGGTATCACAGAAAATCGAATTGAAACAACGCTTGTGTTGTGTGAGTTAGGTTACCGGAGTCCCCCAACAACCTTAATCCCCAAAAGGCCGGCTACGAACTTGTAACGCCTCTGGTGTTTCGGGTGTCCATGAGCGGCGGCGATTGCTTACAATCAGGTGATCTGTCTGCTCGTTAAAAAAAAGTTTAATTACCAAAGCGTCAAGGTGACATCCAACCAAAGAACGCTTTGAGAACGCAAAGTTTTACCACAATCTTCGAAGGTTATGTACACAAATAAAGGTCTTGTAACACGTAGCAAAAGGATCACGAAAATGTTGGTACGGGGTTCAGTTTCAAGAAAAAACATATTTAGTTGATGATTTTTTTTAAGTAATGTAGGTACGGTGTTTGTATGTGTGCGTGGGGTAAACACAATCAGGCTCATGACACCCTTCTAGATACAAGGTGAAGGGTGGTGCCACAGTACAGAGATGAAACAGTAGATCAACTATACGACGTTGACTTGTTCTTTTTTTGCCTGAGAGCATAAGACCATAAAATAATAATTTGATTTGCACCGAAAGTAATAAAACCGGCCAAGTGCGAGTCGGACTCGCCCATGAAGGGTTCCGTAACAGCAAGTAGATGACATATTATAAAAGTTACAAAATAACTTGGTTTTACATAGTGTTTGTATGAACGACAAAGTTATATTTGCGGTTTTTGAAAATGTTTTATTTCTTAAAAACTAGTAATGATATCTCGTTAAAACCAATTTTCGTTGTTAGTTTCTATTGAAATCTACAACATATATTTTTTTAGTTTTCTCACTCTCTTATTTTAAAAGTTAGAGGGGGGACACATTCAAAATTCGAATAGCGGTTATTGAAATACATCAACCTACAAAGTTTCAACTATGTAGGCCCAACAGTTTCGGAAATAAATGACTGTGACATACGGACGGACGGACGGACGGACGGACAGACAGACATGACGAATCTATAAGGGTTCCGTTTTTTGCCATTTGGCTACGGAACCCTAAAAAGCAGAAGTAGGAACGGGGTGGTGTTTAGTCAGTAAGAGTCTGACACTCCCTCTCGTTTCGCCCTGGTGAGAGAAGTCTAGGGTGATCAAGACATTGGATGTGCTGTCCCCCTTAACAAAAAAAAAAGTGTGATGTGATAGGAATGAAACTTCTGTAATCGTCCCTGTTCTGTGTCACAGTTGCAGCCTGAAAGCGGCGAGGTTGTTTGTTCTGTCAGTAACAAGTTTACACTGTCACGGTGCCTTCGTTAGTGCGTGTGTCGTCTGCCTAAATTGTTTTGTTAAGCTCTACGATCCACGAGTCGTTAACAACATCCCATTAGGAAGTAGGCATAGGTGCTATTTCTTTTTTAATTTAATTTAATTCATGGGTTTGTCTCTTCTGTCGTACTCAAAATTGTTTAAAGGTTATGTAACCCAGTCCTTAGCAATTGTTTTCGGAACAAAATCGTTGCTAAGGAGTAGTTTAAGTAGGTAATCATTAATCAGGTCTCTGAGTGTGGCAATCAGAGTCATTTAACGGTTACTTCTGCCCTTAACCCAAATGTTTTGTCCTTTCAATTTACTGAAACAACAATTTGTGGATGACACAAAGAATTGCTCCATTTGGGAATGAACCCGCTACACGTTACACGGCAGCCGGTTGCCCAGCCTGCACCAACCGTGCAGTCGAATTTCTTGTTAACGTTAACACAGTTATTTGCTTTAGTTACTTTTATTCTTTAATTAATGGTGTTCATACATTTATTCGAGTTTAAAGATAAAAAAATTAATGCTGCCTTTTGTGACGAGGCGCCTGAACTTGTAGTGTTAGCAACATTTGCACGATTTGCAACATTGCGCTTATATTGTTTGGAGTACTGTTTTTATTCCATACATCTTATTTCTTGTTTTTTATTATTATTTTAATATGCAAGTTATATTTGTTTCAAACTCTGCGCGCTTTTTCCGTCAATTTTATTTGCGTAATACTATAACAAATAAAATATAAAAGTAAAAATGTCTGATTGTAAAATAAGAAAATACACAAAAAAACAACTACTTGTATATTCAAAACTTCGCATACAATATCTATCTTTCTTCGCAAAACAATATTTATATTTAATTTTTATATCAAAGACGAATATTAAATGAATTAAAAGACCAATTGCAAAAAGCTATGTTTCCGCCCGGGATCGAACCGGGGACCTTCTGCGTGTTAGGCAGATGTGATAACCGCTACACCACGGAAACTATGCAAGCGATGCCGAAATACACGTACGTACCCAAACTAGTGTGTATTACGACAGAGAAAGTAGTTTTATCGAATTTTAATCACTATGACCTAAATAGGTTATACGCACTAAGGTCTATTTTGGCTTGTTACAAGCTGACTTCGAAATTCTTGTATGTATATTTCCAAATGATAAGATACGTATAGAGCGAGATCCCAGAGCTGTCAGACATATCTTATTTTTACAAGCATTTAACCTTCGGCTTACAGTAGTCTTGTATATACTTTTTAATGCCTGAATGTTTGTAAAGCTTGCCGAGTGACACCTGCGCAGGTACCAGGTGAGAAAGGTAACTAAAAATTAGACTCACTTAACTTAAATTTTTATGTCTGATTTTTATATATGTTTTGTAGAATATTACTCTGAAATCATATTAAAAAAATCAGACATTTTCCATGGACCAAAACTTTTATCAGACGCTTTAAAGCTCTAAAAAATAGTGCGCCTTACAAAATTGTAATAGCAATATATGTGAGGTTGGAGAGAAATATCTTTTCGGCAAAGCAGTAGCACATTTGTAACATTCACGATGGTAATCACGTTCGTGCAAATTATCTGGTAAAACTATGATGATTTGTACTACTGTTTTGCTTTACAGGGGCACCATATATTAATATTATAAATACAAAACTATGGGAGTATAAATGTGTTTGTGTATATGTTTGTTACTCATTAGGGATAAAGGTAGATTATGGTCTGAAATAAGACATAGGACACTTTTTATCCCACGGGAACACGGATGAAGCCGCTGGCAAAAGCTAGTAATATCATAAATAGATAATACTAATACCAGACACATTTATAAATAGATAAGTATAATAGTAGCTACATAAAAGCATGAATGCAATTTTCTATCAGGCTGTGCTGTAAACAATATTAAACTTCTCTATTTGCAGTTCGCACCACCTCTATCTCTATTCCATAAGGTCAAAAATGCTTTGGAAATTGTTTTAAAGAGTGTGGAATAAACTTGAACGTTTAGAACGCAAGCCATGTGTGTATGACCACGGAACAAACACTAATATTTGATATTAGTAGTTGTAATATATTAGTTTCAAGCCTGAGTTTCAATATTACAGTCATATACCGTGGTTCTCTATTGGAAAAGTTCTTTAGTAAAGCGGTTGACCACACAAAGATGTCTTTTTTCGAGTGAGAAAAATCATCCAATGACTTCTCCCACCTTGAGCGAGAGGTAGTGTCAGACTCTTACTGTCTAAAAGGTATCGGGCACTTATATAATAGGGTGAAACAGGCGCTAATGCTTTTTTTTGAGGGGGGAAAATCATCCGATGACTTCTCCCGCCTTGGTTGAGGCGGGAGGGAGTGTCAGACTCTTACTGACTAAAAACCACCCCGTTCCTTCTCCTGCTTTGAGCCGGAGCCCCGGTAACCTTTTACGTTGTCCGCAGCTCCTGATCGGGCATCAGCCCTACTGGGCCCCATCTGTCTTAATCTAATGCTAAAATCTAAACATTTTAAAACAATAGCAACAAGATGTCCCAAAACTCGTATCCGCAATAAAATTCAAAAATAAACAATGTGAAAGGTAAACTTCTAGTCAAAGTAACCTACTTACATATTTCCAGAAACTTTCCCCCCATACAAATATTCCTATTACCTTACTTGGAGAAACAATAAAATTGGGACGTGTCCCGTTACATTCATTTTTCTTAAACATAAATTACACTTGAAACCGTTACGCTTTGAACACCATCCTTTTTTTATTAAGTTGTCCCATAAAAAGGACGTCTGCTTTTATTAAAAAGTTATAAATGAAAAAAAATATAGCGAATATTGTCCACGTTTTCCTCGAAAACGAGTGGGCACTTGTGTAACGAACCTTAAATTAATTAATATTAGGCTGAGCACTCTTAAACTGATTATTTCGTTGGATAATTCTTTTGATCCGAACGTAAATAAGGAAATGTTTACATTAATGTTTTAAATGTTTTCCGAAATGGGTCAACGATTTAATGTGGGAGCGACTTTAAAATTAAAATGGTGAATGAGTGAATGAGTGACGGACGGACATGGAAGGTTCCGTCGAAAAGGAAAATTTAAATATAGGTAATATGTGTCTTGTAAATGATACTCATTAATTTGGGTTGTTTAGTAGAATGACTAATAGTTTAAACAGTTATCAAACATACACACGAACAAACATTATTGTGAACATTATTAAAAAAATATTTTATCATCCATTTTAAAGCATTTAAAAATCAACTCATCGAGTGTACCATTTCTGAAAATTGCTGAGGTATGTAACGTAAAGTATAATATAACATACCTAAATTATGTATAAACAAGTAGTAGTGTCTTCGGCACTAACCCATTAGTGCCGAAGACAGATGCGGTTTGACAGGAGTGATACCACGGCCTCACAGAAAACCAACGTGAAAGAACGCTTGCGTTACTTATGTTTCGTTGTGTGAGTGAGGAATTACCGGAGGCCCAATTACTCCACCTTCCCAATCCTCCCAAACTCTGATTCCCATTCTTAACCCTCAAAAAGTCAGCAACGCACTTGTTACGCCTTTGATGTCCAGGGTCGACGGCGATTGCTTACCAGCAGGTGATGCTTGTTTACCGGCTTATAACATAAAAAATATATATCATTCAAAACTTAAATTCGGTGAACCTTTGGAACCTTTGGTTAAACTTTGGAACCCTAAAAAATCCGTCCGAATCCGTTGACCGCCGATGGTAACCACAAAAACGCATAAAGTCAAATTAATCTTGTTGACGATTGCAATAATTTATTTACTTAAATAAATTAAAATAAAGGCGAATAAATAAAGGGAGAATGTGTCCAAGCTTTTACCATTATGGTGGACGGAATGTGGAAATATGAAAATAATAATATGGAGCAGATTAACCCTTAGCCACCTAACGTGTATTCCAGTAACACATCCACCTAACGTCGGTCATGGTGACCGCTTGGGTTTAAGTACTATTAACAAGGTTAAAAAGTCATAAATTGGCAAAAAATTAAACCACATTAAGTTCTTTAGTTGTTTTTATTTCAAATTGTTTTAATAAATTCTTAAAATTAACATTTTTTCTTTTTATTATTATTAATCAAAGTTCACTTACAAATATTTCAACAAATTATAGGTTTTTTATTAAACTGAGAGCTAAGCAATAACAATCAATGAGATCAATATGTTTTTAATTATTTTAGTAATTTAAGTATATAACCTGTTATATAAAACTATCATTGGCACAATCAAATCACAATCATTACAAAATTACAGCCCCCTAACATTTACAATTTGGCTCGACCAACGGAACCGATTTTTTCCGAAATAGTTCCGGTATCTTGCCAATGGAACATCGTCATCTGAAGATTGATCATCAACTGGCACATCACCATCATCATTATCATTATTTTCACATAACTCGTCAACATCAATTTCAGAGTCTGACACTCACTTTCAATCACGTGGTCTAAAGGCCAAATGAAGACTGCAGTGACGTAGATACATCTTCTACGTCACTGCAGTCTCGTTTTCGGCTCGTCCCTTTGATCCTCAGCATCTGAGTCACTCTCTTCTAACCATCTACAGATATTTCGATCACGTTGAGACATGCTGAACCTAAAAAACGATAAGAAAATGTTAACACTAAAAGAAACGTAACAACCTAACGTCGGTCACCAGGACCGCATACGATATATATTTACCTGATTCTTTTCACTGCGCGCACGTGTTGCTTGGCCGAGCGCAGAGCGCAAACTGAAAAGGGAGGGGAAAAGGTACACAGAGTCACAGGCGTGGGGCCCACGTAGTAACGGAAATATTTGAAAAAATAGATCGCTCAGAGTCACCGTGACCGACGCTAGGTGGTTAAGGGTTAAAATGAGACTGACTACGCAATTTTTTTTTTATTTTTTTTTTTGGTAGGAAACTCAACAGCTTATTTTTCTAACTACATGATACAGTATAGTGAGTGACATGTGGTTCTGAAGCCAATAACAGAGTTTCACAGCATGCATTATATAAAACTAGAAAATGGCCAAATAGGTAAATATAGGTATACTACAGGTAAATAAACAATGTAACTAATAGAGAAAGAAATAAACAATGATAAAATAATGGCGGTTTTCTTTTATTTTAGTTTTGGTTTAAGAAAATGTTTGCCATTGATTATTTGGCAAACTTACAAAGCGAATTGGATGTCTTAAGCACCAGTCCACCACTACTTTATCAATTTATTTCTTCACAACTGAACAACTTCTTTCTCATAAAGTTACATATTTATCACCACAATCTCCCTTTAAAATACTCCCTAATAGGTACCAAGTACATAATGAAACTGTACTCAGACACAGCTGTAATGAAGTTAGCCCCCTCCTGTCTGTTTAGGAAACAATTAGGTATTAATATAGGGACTAATAGAGGGCGCCACCGCAGCCTCCCTCTTCAATAACACATTCATTGTATAAACATAGAGATACCTATGTATATAGGTATACGACTGGCATTCTCTTGTGTTTTGGTTAATCTGTTGAAGAATTTAAGTGGTGACCTGCGGTCAATTTTGAAGTCATTGTATCTATGTTCGACAGTAGATATTTTGTAGCTTATACTATACATTTTTTGCCGGCATACTTACTTCCAATTGTTTTTATGTTAGATTCATAAGCCCGAGACAGGTGTAGTTTATTAAGTATACGGACCTTGTTGAATCTAGAACTAATCTCCGTGCGTTAAGGCGTTCACACGAAGGACCCATGACTTCAATGACATCTCCCGCCTTGGGCGAGGTGAGAAAGAGTGTCAGACTCTTACTGACTAAAAATCACCCCGTTCCTTCTCCTGCTTTACGAGCCGGAGCCCGGTAAACCCACTAGGCAGTCCGCAGCTCTGGATCAAATGTCCGTGGTGCTTGACGACTGGGTTTCTCCCAGGTGTACAATCTGTTTTAGTGCCTTTAGGATTCAGTCATTCTGTCTCCTTAAATTTTACTGTGACAAGTGGAAACTGACGTTTTTTTTTCTTCTCAACTAATAATTATGTCTACTGATTATATTTCGTTTCGTATTTACAACCACTCGGTTATGTGATTATATTACAAGAAATGACAGAATTTGCAAAAACTCACACATTGCTTTTAAACATACGGCATTATAATTACAACTACAAGGGTCGTGTACCCTCTACACAATACACACACATACATAGACGTTATAATAAATTGTCACAGCAAACCTGTCCAATTAGTGAGCCGGTTACGAAACTACGTTAGTAGCGCCCCAACAGACGATACACAAACGCTGGGCATGCGACGCGTCGAAGCGTGCGAGCTGTCTTGTGCAGGTGATTGCTAATAGACAAACGGATGGTACATATTCTGCACTATATAGCAGTGTAGTGTTTGTTTATGCGATGTATGCTCGTGTCGAAAGGCTTTTATGTGCGTTTAATTTAATAGGGATTATGACGGGGTATGAAAATTAAAAATCTAATTAGTTTGTCAGATGATTAAAAATGATTAGACACGTATTTTTATTTTTTCGTGTAAGAAGACAATACTTAGATAAAACGAATCATAATTTAGGAGTGGGAGCTAATACGTCATTACTACAATGTATATAACACGTATGTACTTAGGAGAGACGTCTCACGATATTTCAAATCAACATGGAAAGTATTTGTTTCCGTAAGAAAATAATTAATACGTGTATAATGTTTTACAACAATCTATCAGACGGACATTAAAATTAGTCATCTACCCTATTGTTTATTTTTGTGTATTGATTACGGTTCACTTTTTAATAGAATTTTGTATCAAAAAATTATTTGCAAACAGCTATTTGCGGTTTGTTGATTAGGGATTAGGGATGCGGAGGGAATATTGAGTCTTTAGTAACCTCACACACACGGCGAAACACATCACAACGCAAGTATTGTTTTACGTCGGTTTTCTGTAAGGCCATTGGAATACATTAAACCTTTTTATAATGGTGGAAAATCATCCAATGATTTCTATCGCCAGGGTGAGGCGAGAGGGAGTGTCAGACTCTTACTGACTAAAAACCACCCCGTTCCTACTCTTGCTTTTCGAGCTGGAGCTCCGGTAATACCGCTGAAAAGTAGTCCGCATTATACCTTCAGCCTCATTTTTACACCGATATACTTATAGATAAAAATATAATGTAATTACAGCTACAAATATAACAAAAACTATTTCTATTGACATCGATACAGAACTTTTCTTATTAATAACAAACTTGGACATGTAATCCCTCTTATATATAGAACAGAAACGAATTACAGCTTATAATGACAAAACTCATGGATGTGAGAAGAATCTTGGATACTTTGGTCGAAGTAACTATTCTGGTATTGATTGATTTTATTGGAAAAGCGTTTATTTTATTGATATTATGACGTGATTTATGAATAAGGTATTAATTCTAACGATTTAATGGATTAAGGATCTAAAAATACGTAAAGGTGATTCTATGGTGTGATTTTTGTACCTGGAACAGAATGTTTAGGAGACAGATATTTATCAGGATACTGATAACGTATATACGTTAAGGAACATTTATACAGGATGACTAGGACACTACTGATAAACGGCGAAGGAAAAAATCGTGAGGAAATGTGAGCTTCTAATTTCTAATTATACGTTTGAATTCGCCAACCCTCATTGAGCCAGCATGGTGATTAATGCTCAAACTTTCTCTGTGTGAGAAGAGGCTTTGGTCAGTAGTGCCCACTTATAGGCCGTTGATGTGTTAATGCCACTTATTTATCTAAAACCTAATATCTATACCAGTTTATATCACAAAGTGATCCATGTTATATCAAACATCAATTTTCTCCATTTTACAGGAAAGGCATTTTTATTTAAAATAGGTAAAATATTCGCTTGTTTGCTGTGAACAGGGGAGGGAAGGCTTTCAATATCCTTGTTCAAACATGGCGGGATAGGGAACATCTTGCTTCCGGTGACTCGGAGCAAACAAGGAAGGAAGGTACAACTCTTTTTACAATGTAATTTTTTTATTTTGTGCAATTTTTTTCTCAGTTTTTGTGAAGCAAGGTTTGTTAACAATTATTTGAAGATTATTACTTTAGAGAGTAAGTTTCTCACTTCGATTCGTTTTGTAGAAATAGTAAGAGTTGATTAAGGAACCACATATTTGGCTCTGATAAATACTTAATCCTTCTACCAATAATCTCTGATAATCTCATAAACCTTTAAACTCCAAGTTTTCCAACCTTGCTGCCAGGCGTGGAGAAAAGGACTGCATAAGCATCCTCGGTCCTCGATATATGACGAATGATTTCATATCTTTAGTATATGGCTTTGTTACCAGTTATTTATTAAGTATACGATCTTGTAGAACAGTCAGTAGAGATAAATCTCCGCTACCGCGCTCAATGAAACTGATTCCTGGATTCAAAGAGTGTGACGTGTTTTCGAGTGAAAGAAGATTATTTTTGTCGGAATGCTTGACGTTTTGCGAAAGAGATGCATGAATGATAGTAACTAATAATGTTATAATTAAGTGTCAAAAGTTTATAATTGATTTTTTTTATTGTATATGTGTTGTGAAGAGTATTGTAATTAATTACCGACTGCGCCAGAAGGAGGGTTACTTTTGTACAGTTCTTTGAATTAAAGAAATAGATAAATAAATAGATAAATAAACTCTCATTATTAATACATTACTTCTAATCTAACAGTATAATTGAATAATTCCCTATGTATATCTTGTATCAAAATTCAGTAACATAATATCCTGCCCCGGGTTCATCCAATAACAGCTCGGTATTCACACACATAGACATTAGTTTATACGCAAACGGCTGCCAACATTGTCTCGCCTCCAGCTTGTGGTAACTTGCTTTTGTAGTTGGTTCTCGCAGTAATGTTATTGTATTCAATGCTAATGAAAATTAAGGTTTATACCTTATATTACTAGTATTTAAAGATGAGAGTTGCAAAAATATGTTTATACTTGAAAGGACATGGCTAAACCAAAGTATGGACGTCGTAACCCGTACAAATAAATATTGTATAAATATGGTACTTAGCAATAAATAAAGCCGCATAATTAAAAATTGATATTTTGTAATTAAGAAGGTCCAGAAACTTGGCATATCTGCGCAATCCTGAAAATAAAGTAGCGTTCCTACGTCAAACAACGTTACAAAAACTTCAATCTATAACATTGCTATGAACTTTTACCAAGGCGTTTTGATGTACCTGAGCCGAAAGTTATTTATATATTATGAGGTAGATAGGTAAACAATTCTGCTTATACTAGATAATGAACACAAAGTAACCAAGGACAGACACAAAATAGATAGTAAGATCGTGCAATCTTATACAAAATATATATTTTGTGTCGATCAAAACATTTACAATTATTTGGTTTCAGAAAAAAGTCATTATATTACCGTTATTAAAAATTGATGTTCGTTTAATTATTTCGATTTGATTTTCGAGGAAACTAATGTCCTAATAATAGCTTGCAGTACCTACTTCCGTGTTGTCATGTCAAACCACAACAGAAAAAAATCAAATATGAAACTTATTTTTTGTTAATTTATGTTCACCAAGTTATAAGAATTAGTTAAACACAAAATAATTCATAAGTGAATATTTAAATGATACGGGTTAGCGTGAAATTCGTATTCTTGTTATTATGCCTGGGTCAGTCATTTAGCCATCTCCTTTACATTTGATATTTTAAGTTCAAGTGTGGGACAGCCATGCTTCGGCACGAATGGGCTGGCTCGACCGGAGTGATACCATGGTCTCACAGAAAACCGCCGTGAAACAACACATGCGTTGTGTGAGTAAGGTTACCGGAGGCCCAATTACCTCCCTTTCCAATCTTCTCAATTCCCGATTCCCTAACAACCCTTAAATTCCTAACCTCTAAAAGGCAACGCACTTGTAAGTTGTAACGCCTCTGGTGTTTCAAGTGTCCATGGGCGGCGGCAATTGCTTACCATCAGGTGCTTATTTACCGGCTTATTCCATAAAAAAAGGTTTTCCCGATTTTCCTTCACCGTTTATCAGAAATTTATTACATCAGCATCTAATGCACTATCAGTAACACGAGTAGCTTATCATATAATAAGTTTACGTAGTACATCGTTCCTCCATTCGTTTCACGGTGTGCACTTGCTAACCGAGTTTTTCGGCGTTACTTGAACTCAAATTTGTTTACAGACCAACATACTACCTACTGAATTCAATATAAAGTATTAAGAACAGTTAAAAGGTTTAGTTAGATGTAGTATAAGCTATTGAATTAATTGGGAATAAACTGTCTCACACAATTGTTTAAGTGCGATATTGATTAGTTTTAAACCGTTTTTAGTTTTCCGATAGAAAATATATTTTTTATAAAACAAACTTTTAGTTTTTACATAATTTCTTACACACGATGTTGTGTTTACCTGTTCGTGTATTATAGTACCCTTAACCGACCAGCATGCATGAAATACTGATGACTATCGGTGAAGCGAAATAGGTTTGAAAGATTCGTAGCAATTGGCGTTCCGTTGTCTCATTGTTGGATAATATAACTCATTTATTAATCTTTATGCAATCTCTGAAACTACCAAATACATTAGTATGCCTATTTAGTATGACTCACGATAATTATTATAAAAATATACCAGTTACATTAACATGCCTTCCTTCATTGTCAGATGGACAATGAATCATTCTTAATTTCGAGCGACATTATAAAATATTCTACCTAATATTACGTGCAAGTGAAACCACAGCTAAAAGCTAGTATGCCATAATACTCTAGGTAATGCACACAAGGTTTCATAAAAACGAATTTACGCCATGAAATGCGAGGTTGGTAGACCGAAATACCGCTTTTGGACTTGATTTATCCACTTTTAGCCAGTTTGCTGTATGCTGTTTCAGTGAAAATTATAATTTGCCGTTGCATGATAATTTGTATGCAAAATGCGTGTATTTATTAACATTGGTATTGTACGGGCGATGGTCTCTGATAGTCGAGTTGAGCATTTCATTTTTGTTGTTTGTAATTGTGTACTAACAATACTATAATACAAAGTAATGCCTGATTCTGTTCTATGTAAGTAATTATGTATTTTATTTGGTTTGAAATAGAATCCAAAGTGCTATAAAGTGAATTCAAGTGTATTCAAACTTTTAGAAGGGGTATACTATTTTTTATAGTTTCTGTTACGTTATAAATAACAAAGTTAATATATTGCTACCTTTGTTATATGTACTTTCTAAGGCATATTCGTAGATCATTCCTACTTTTGGAAATTTCGGAACAAAGATTCATCTTTCTGTTAATTAAAATAAACTCAGCGTATGCATTAGGTTCTACAAATGAAACGCAACGCAGTTGAATCCGTAAAAATAACTATTTATCAACACTTAAAAACATTCCACTGTACATTTCATAGCACATTACGCACACTATTAATCATACGCTCTTCATAATCAGCTAAATTTTGTACCTGCAAACAATTTTCAACTGTAAACCAAAACCGGAAAAGTTTGATTTCCCTTCCACGCATAAAACCGACAGTCCAACATGAGAAATCCAATTATTTTGGACACAATCAACTTGGGATCATTTCGATATGTAGATGTCGCTACGCTGAAATCGAATGAGCGGTGTCGAATTGAACGAATGATTGGACTTATCGAATGATTGTTATTTGCGTATATCGAATTATCGTATCGATACCAGAGATAAGTTGGTTTGGAAATAATAATGAGTGAATTTGTGTTCGGGAAAAACATGTTCGTTCGAGCGTTAAGCCGATCTTAAATATCTGTTATTGAATGAATGTTTGTTATTTGGTATTGTTGTGTTTGTTTATTTTTCAGTGTATCGTTTTTGTGTTAGAAGCTGTGGGAGAATAAATGTGTTGTTTTGTAAATGTTATAGAATATGGAAAATTCTTTTATTTAACTTTTTCATGGTACTTAATAATTTAAGATGTATGTAACCAACTATGTATGTAACGATCTAAAATGTAACTTGGACAAGATAATTATGTACCGTAGGTACTTACATATAAATCAACAGCTTAGAAGTAACCACTGCTGACCAAACGCCTCTTCTTATACAGAGAAGGTTTGAGCTATAATCATCACGCTTAGAAATATATTTTTTTAAATCAGCAAACAATTACAATTACAGTCTTTATACACACGATCGCAATCTTTATAGGTATCTGGAGACTTCAAACACTCGCCCTCTATAATAAGAAAATATATTTCCATACTTAACCCAAACACCATGACCGTAAAATAAATAACCGCACAAGTAATCCGCTTCAAACCCGTAAACCTGTATCACAAATAAATACAGTAATCACTTTCAATAACCCAAAATATAAGTACCTAATAATCCCATACAAAATACCCTGTCATTGGCATAATTTATGGTAGTAATTTAGATACTAAATCACGCAAGTTTGCCTCCAAACTTTGCCTACAAATAAACGGATTGACAAGCTCAATGACTTGTTTTTCCATACGACTATCATTCACTAGGTATATTGTAGAAAACCGTGAAAAAAGTCTTGTTTACAATCGCACACAAAGTTTTATAGTCGTTATTGTGAGTTATGAGCGGATAGCGACTTAGATGTGTGTGTGTGTGTGTGTGTGGTTTGATACGAAGCTCTATTTTCTGGTATATTTTTTCAAAGTTTTGTGGTTGAGTATATGATTCTGGAATTGAAATGAAGTAGTGTTTTTAACCGACTTCAAAAAGGAGGTTTTCAGTTTGATCTGTATGTATGTAATGTGCGATTATTTTGCGATTGGATGTACCGGTTATATGATCTGATATTCAGTATATTATTATATTTTTTCTGATGAATTCTTCATGGACCTCCCACGTCCTAGGGACTCTTACTCTTGCCGAAGGCAGTTGAGGAACATAGCGCGCCATACTCTTACTGGCTAAAACCACCGCTATGTTCCTCAACTGCCTGTGACCGTGACCCTTTTTCTTCACTATTTTACCAGCTTTATTTACTTAACTACCACCTATAACTTACCCCACACCCCAAGACATCCTCCTAGAACCACAAAAGACGGCATTCACAAACCACGTCTTGGTACTTGGTAAGACCAATATTTTCTTCGTAAAGAGGGGTTCGGTACTATAAATCTATCCCTATTGATAGTTAGTAGAGCATTAGTTGTTCTTTTGTACTTTACTAGCTATTCAGTTGAAAAACTGGCTTATAGAGGCAGCTTTATGGTGGAATATTAGACGGTATTATCGTCTAGCGGTAATGTTATGGGGTAAGGTTTTAAATAGATGTTCCCTTGCTTCTAGAAACTTCTGTTTGTTTGAGATGAATGTTTACAGGTTTTGTTTTGGGTAATTTATTGTTTTTAGATTTAGTTTAGTGATTGTTGTCTTCTAGATTGATGTTGAGTATTTTGTTTTAGAATCTATGTCTACTGTTGGTTTAGACCTAATTTGGAAAGTATACTACAAATTACTTTGGTATAGCCATTTTGAACTAAAGAAATGTGAATAAAAATTCATGATTAAAATTTATCACGTGAAAAGATATACAATTTGTAGAAAAACTGTTTATACATATAAACCTCCACCCGACTAAATAAAAGTACCAAAATTAAATACATCTCCCCAAAAAAAAAAAACATAAACAAAAATTTTAACCCAGACACCTAAACTAAAAAGCCAGACAGCTAACTAGTCTAGTGCCTAGTGCTTACAGAAAAAAGTGTCATCTCGTAAAATATCGGGCACCATTCCACTTACAGAGCTGCTATAAGTAGTCGTCAAACGAGATCAAAGCGATGTTGCGTTTTTAATTGCCACCCTTACGCCTCGCCCCTTACTGAGGGACTGTGGGCTGTAAAGGTGGGTTTACAAGTGCGGGATCAGTCGATGAACAATGTGCTTAGGTAAGTATAAATTGTAAAAAGAAGTAATTATCAAGTAATTAATTATTAATACTAATTAATTTATTGTTCTAGAAGTAGTTGTTAATTACAATAATTTGTTTTTGGTGATTTGGTGATAAAATAATGATTATAAGACAAACCAAACCTTTCAGAAAATTGAAGTATTCCATTTTATTTAAATTCTTTGAAGATATATTAATTCTTTATTACTTTTAGAAAATCGATATGTGTAGCTCCTTTTCCATCGAAATAACAAACAAGAAAGCTTAACAAAAACATTTTTTTTTCAAAATCGAGATCGTGAAAATAACTAATTTTAAGTATTTCCCTAAAATATTTTTTTAATGACTGACATAATAATTCTCTATTTAGACAAATTAGAGACCGAATATTTAACCGCAAATCTGAACCAACCCTAACAGTTAGGGTCGCTGGCTATTCAGCAGGTCGAATGAAGTACCGACCAGTTTAGTGGATGAACATGGCTGGTTAATTTCGGGTTAAAATGGTAGATATGTCGTATAATTAACATTTAAGGATGGGTTGTTATACAGTTTTATGTATAAACCGTCTCGAGGGAATCGTACCTACTAATGTACTGGTAACTTGTTCTGAAACTATTCTCTTGTGGTCAGTATAAAGTAACGAGGTTAGTTTGTTAGGAGATTAGCTTCATACAAGTATAAGATAAAAATATTATTAAATATTCATGTTTTTTTAAACGTTGCCCCACTTTAGGCTTATCTCCTGTATTGTGGTTGCGTTTATAAATATACAATTGCACATATTATACAGGGCACCCAGACCCGAAACAATAATTTGTGAATCTCACAAATACTTGCTCCGTGTTGGAATCGAACCCGCTACACGTTGCACGGCAGCCAGTTGCCCAGCCACCGCGCCAAACGTGCAATCGTATACTATTTCACAAGCACAGGACACTTGTCAGTCATATTTTTAGTTTTAATTCCATTATCGATGTATTTTTTATCATGCCTTTTTAACTTTTAACGTGCATGTTAAAAATATATCTATAAGCGGAATTAAAACTGAAAATCTATTGTATTTTCAGAATATCGAGACAGATTGTTGCCTTTGTTACTTGTTAATAAAATATTACTAAATAGACATTTTGAAATTGTAAATTAGAATTGAACCCTTCTCTGTGGTCACAATTATTGAACGGATATAAATAGATCAATTTTCCTTCCGTAAACATCTAGTCGACTAACATAATAAATATAAGGTTTTTGATCAAAATATGGACAAAAATATCGTCATCATCACATTATCGCTGCAGATGGTTTTATCGCCCACGAATGCGGCTTCGGTTCCCCAAATAGAAGGTAGGTTCCATCTACAAATTTCTTCTAATTTTATTCCAGGTACAAATTACAGGACAATGGTTTTATGTAACACAAAAACAATATTAGAATTAGGTACCACAAGCCAAAATACAAAGGCAAAAACATATTCTACAAACAAAAGTGTTGCATATTGGACTCAATTTACCAGTACCAACTACCAATTCAATTTAAAGTATCGTGTTTGCAATACGAAACTAAATTCCTAAACAATATGGTTGAAACAAACCAATCGAAATAAAACAGAATACAGGACTAAACGTAAAGCGGCCGGCTCGTATGACACAGGCAACAGTTGCGAATTATTTGCGCATAAACTCCTATACACATATTCACGAACATAGGAATTGTGAGCTTGAATATTTGTAGAATAGTGTTTGCATGCTGGGGCTGCAATTTTTAACTGAGATATATGTAGGTAGATAACTTTGATAATTAAATTTTCCAAAGACTTCTACCGCTGTGTGTGAGATGAGAAGGAATGTCTTACCTAGTGACTAAAAATCATTCCATTCCTACTTCTGCTTCTTTGGCGCCCCGGTAACCCGCTAAATCGTCCGCAGCTCCGTGGACAGTTTCATTCGTTTAATGAGGTAGTACTTAGTAGTTCATTCTTTTTAGGTAAATCTGCTAGCAATCCGTTCTCTAAGTCTCTAGCTTGGCTGAGGTGATTTCGCAACGTAAAATTTTTCACTGGTGCCATTTGTTTTGCTTTTATATCTTGTACCACCTACCAGTGTAGTGAGTGCCACGTAGATCGAGCACTATAATATATTACTTAAATTTATTTTTTTACCTGTCTTAAACCAAATATGTATAGATCCCATACTTTATTAAAATGTAAACATTCCTTAAAAATCTAACAGATATTTAAAAAAAAATACCTAAATAAATTGCCTGACTATATGAATAAAACTGTCTCTAGTTTAATTTCAAATATTTTCAGCTATACCTAACACACAACTTATCACTAACAAACACCAATTGAACAGTTCACACATAACAAACATATTGGCTACCAATAAAGTATGAAATGTATGAGGCCGTACAAACAACACGCTCTCGTTCAAACGCCACATAGACAAAAACGAGCAATAATGTTGCAATGTGTTAATATTTGCTGTGTTGCCAGTTTAATGTGCACTATGTCCAATATGTTATTCCATTGTATAGACAATAGGTGTTATATTTTTCGTATCTTTACGCCTTTTTATCACCAAAGCGATTGCACATTACGGCACGTAATACTATCTGTACAATGTACTTTATTTGTCTATAGAACTACATAATTTCAAAATCGATCTGAATATGCAGATTTTAGATTGACGTCAATTATTGATTTTAGTATGCGAGTTCTACAGTATTTATCTTTTCTGTGGATTTTAACGTTTAGTGAAAAAGTTATAGTAACAATATTAGGTATTTTCGCTCGACATAAGAGTACCTAGATTTTTTAACCTTATTCTGTCGCCAAGACCACAACATAACCAAAGAAGGAACCTAGTCTAAAAATATCTCAAACAGTTTTTACTCTCCCCTAAAACCGATCTGAACACTTTAAAATCCGCGACATAATCCACAGACACATACTAATTAATAACATTATTCGCGATAAAACGCAGACCTTTTAAAAACTTTTTACCGTGTATGTTAAAATTGAATTGCCTCGCGTTCAACACAAACCGCGCTTGAAACGCTGCGGTCTGCGGCGAGGCAAGGCATTACCTTCGTGACGTCACGCCCGTTACATTCACCTGTTATTATTATAAAGGCTGTTATGTTATTGAATGTATTAATATGTAGTACCTATGGTATAGTAGGGTGGGAGAGTCATGCTTCGGCAAGATTGGGCCGGCTCGACCGGAGTTATACCACGGCTTCACAGAAAATCGACGTGAAACAACGCTTGTGTTGTGTTTCGTTGTGTGAGTGAGATTACCAAATCCCTGATTCTCCAACAACACTTAAATCCTAACCATCAAAAGGCTGGCAAAAGCTATTTATAAAGCTTCTGGTTTTGCTTGATTGCTTACCATCAGACGATGCGGCTGCTCAATAACTGGCTTATAACATAAAACAATTGTAAATTTGTTTCAAGTTTTATTTGGGTACAGTGTAAAGTTACCATTAAAACTACTCAATTACAGAAAAATACAAAATACTAACTACTTATCTTTGTTCTTTGTACTCGACTAAAGAAGTCTAACTAACCAATCACTTAAATAACCTTTCTAAAAAAACTCTAAAACATAAACACACTAAAATAAAACATTAAAGACTTGTAAACATCAAAGACACAAACTAAATACATTTCAAAATAAAAATCAGATTTAATATTTATTCTATTTATAGATTTTATTTTCAAAATAAACATTTATTTAGCGAGTCAAGAAACGTGTCGCCCGGTCGATGTCTTAAGACGAAATAAATAAATAGCGCTTCAAAAAACGTTATACAAATAGAGGGTAGGTATTAGAAATATTTGGAACCTATTAAAATTAAGACTCTTTGAGGTCCCTCTATAGATGAATGTAAACAAACAAATACTGTCGACTGACAGAAAAAAAAACCTTAAATGTTTCCATGGATTCTTTGACAAATTTAATGTTACCTCAAGGTTGGGGCTCCGAAGTTAGCGTTGTAAAGAGGGGTGGAAAATGACACTGCCTTTTACCACATTTTCCCTATCTACTACGAAAGAAAACCCATATATACCAGAAAAAATATTTTCTTATTTCATTATTATGTTACCGGCTTACTCACGTAACTGTTTGACGAGGAACTCGACTAGTTTCAAGACATATTGGAGGCTCTCATGAGCAGCATTCCGCGACACACGACGACACACGACGCTGTGACTGTCGAGCTACTACTCTCGAGTATACTTAATTAATTTAGTATCTCTTACGAAAGTTATAATAAAGTAATATTTTCTTCTTTGCTTAATTTAGGTGTCTAGTAAAGGGTTATAAATAAAACATTTATAACCTGCCAGGACTATATTTATAACCAACATCATAAACAACATCTTTTGTTCTAAATATAAAAAATATCAAAATTCCCTTCAGATTATATTAATACTAGCGGACCCGACAGACGTTGTCCTGTCTACACGTTAATTTGAAAATTTTATTCTTTTTTTAATAAGCTAAAACATTCTGGACCTTTTTGATGAAAATTATTATTCAAATGTTATGACTATATCTAACGTCATTAATATTTGACACTGCGATGGTAGCGCCGTCCGTCGGATCCGATGTAAAACATTCCAAAATCAACAACTACTAATAAATTAAAAATTAATTAAAAAAACATTGTCCAGCGGACAAAATTGTGAATCTAAACCATTCTCAGATCCTCTTGAACACACACAAAAAGTTTCATCAAAATCCGTCTAGTCGTTTAAGAGGAGTTCAGTGACATACACACGTACAGAAGAATTATATATATAAAGATTTTCTTAACATACGTATTTGTCTTCAAACCACAAAAAAAATCCTAATTCCGCTAATGTCATAGCCACACCCGAATCGTTTGAAAATGTTTACTTGCAACACACCAAAAAGTAATTTATTTTTTTACTCGTCAAAGGGAATGTAGCGACGAAATCATAATATCGCAAGTACATAGGTATATACCTACGTATGTACGTACACACTGTCGCATCGTGAGCTTTACAATGTAGGTACCTATGTACCTGTATATTGTATATGTTTATAACTACATACACACAAGACAAGTTGTTGACAAAAATAAACGAAAAAAAAAACAATCCTTTGTATTTTTTTCGTTTGTCTGGAAACTGTATGTACGTAACTCAAAATTTCAAACACGTTGCCAATTTTTCAAGTGATAAAGTACAGTACAATACTTAGTACCAAATGACATAGACAACGGAGCCTAATCGATTCAATAGAAAAATGAACATAGGAATTGATAATAAATTTATGTTAGCGGCTTACTCGCGTAAGAGTTTCAAGCCATGATAGAGGCATGAGCCTCTGAATATGAATTAAAACAGTTACGTGATAATAACATAATAATGAAATTAGGGATTGATTTTACGCCAAGAATTTAAAAGTTTATGTCAACCCTCAAACCCACAGAACAATGACGTAGGTATATTACCTAACTTTCTTTTCCAATTCTTCGCACTATCAAAATTCATTATCTCCTTCTAAAGGAGTACCTACATTCTTCAACAAATAAAACATAAAATGGCGGCTAAGATTAGCAACTAAACGAAGTGACGCGCGATATTGCCGACCACGTTTCCCATAAAGAAATTTTAATGTAATAAGCTTTCTTTGTGAGCTGGAAATTCAAAGGCTTTTAGTTTATTATCCCAGGTTATGAAACTACCGTTGGCGTACCGGGGCTTAAACTGTATAAGAGGTTTGGTCTAAGGTATAGGCATAGCAGGGATACTCTTATTCTCATTACTAAGTGTGGGAGAGACATGCTACGGCACGAATGGGCCGGCTCGACCGGAGTGATACCACGGCCTCAAAGAAAACTAACGTGAACCAACGCTTGCGTTGTGTTTCGTTATGTGACTGAGCCAATTACCCCTCTTCAAATCTCCTATTCTCCAACAACCCTTAAATTCTTAACCACCAAAACGCCGGTAACGCACTTGTAACGCCTCTGGTGTTTCGGATGTCCATGGGCGGCAGCGATTACCACATCAAGTAATCCGTCTACTCGTTTACCGGCTTATACCATAAAAAAATCTCTTGTCTTGGTCGAAGCACGGCTCTCCCACACATAAAGAAATCCGGAGTTGCGGACTACCTGGTGGACTAGCTGGTTTACCGGGGCTCCGGCTAGAAAAGCATGAGTAGGAACGGGGTGGTTTTTAGTCAGTAAGAGTCTGACACTCCCTATCGCCTCGCCTGAGGTGTAATAAGTCATTGGATGATATTCCCACCATTAAAAAAAATTAAGAAAGGTTTCAAAATCGCTGTCATCTTATGCCTTGCAGCGCTAACGCAGCGATCCACGGATTTATTTTGTTCTTGTAAGTACGTGAGTAACACACTATGAGCTGGATTTTACGATTATTTACTTTGTAAGCTTTATATTAAGTAAATCATTTAACTAATTTGTAATGTTTTAGTTACTATTTAAAACTAGAAGCAGTTTTGTTGTCTACAACTTTGCTATTAGGCACGCTTTTTTCCATGGGACTTCGAGTTTTGTCGGAATTCAAAACAAAATGGCTTTTATTTTCTTGCCAAAGCAATTCAATTATCAACTTCAGATCGCCCGTGCGTAAGTTATTTCTTATTATATTTTTGAAACATTATTTTTGTCTTTGCAATGAATGAGCTTCCTACTTTTTTATACTTTTCAAAAGATATCGGCATTAGTTGTATTTTTTGCAAACTATTTGTATTAGGCCTGGTTGAGATACTGGACATTTTCATTTCAATTCAATATAAAGTTCTATACTTCAAAAATACAAAGTACTATTCTTCTAAGTTTTCGGTTAACTAGTACCTACTGCCATCTATCGTATTTTGCTTGAACGAAGTGAACTGTGTAAGAAGCGACAGCAAGTTATTACAAAAGTTCCTACTAAATCTACTAGATGGCAGTATTGGCATTATCTTTAAATAACATGTAATGTATTTTAAAAGTTACTATTCTGATTCAAAAATATTTATTTATGCTTATTTTCATTTTGATTTAATTGATTTTACGGTTAGTTAATATTTTTTTCATCAAACTCACTTCCTTAAGTGTTATACTTCACTTAGAAGCTAATAGATGGCGCTTGAAACCATTTTCATTTAGTACTTCCAAAATAAGCTGAATTATTGGTTTTATCTGTTAATTTGATTATCTGTTAAAATGTTGTTGTTGTTTGTTTATTTATTACTAAAATATACAAAACAAAATTCAAATTCCAGCCGTGACCGTTTTGCCTGTCCAGGTGCATAGAAGATTCAAAATGTTTTGCAATCACTTTCAAATCATTTGCATTTAAAAATAATCAAGGTAAGACGAATACATAAAAAAAAAATCAAATTGACTAAAATAGCAATAAAACAAAAATTGGAGACCCATTAACGCCTTCACAATTTCCCCACGTTGTAAGTGGGTGGGAAAATAAAAAAAAAGTGGGACATGTTCTTGAAAACACCATCAAATTAATTAACTAGCATTGAATAACAGAGCCCACGGACTGCCTACACCACAGAAGAACCAACAAGGAAATGTTCCCACCTCATTTTTTTATCAAATAAACACAAGGCTAACTACCGAATCAAATACCAAGATCTCACGACCTCTCTACACTTCCAACTCCTTCCTTTCCAGAGCTCAAGTTGCACTGGCTTGTTATGAACACCAGTGGAGAAAGAGTCCGCTTGACCTATATATGTTGAGTGATGGGGGATCAAGTTATGTTGGACATAACTTTTCACACGCGTATTTTAGTATGCTCAATGATCGTGATTGACGGTGTTGTATGTGCGAGATAGGATCTGAATGTTGGTTTATCTGTCGTCACCCTTCATATGTCGGGTCTTAGGCTGACATACCACTAGATCATGGTACAGCATTGCAAAAAATTGATCCAAGCGGACACTTTCAACCGTGAATGCTGGTAGGTCCGCAATACAAATGGATCGGAGTAGAAACTGAAGTAATTAGAAGTGAAAGATGGAGTGGAATGCGATACTGACATGTGGGTAAGAAAGTAGGAAATAAACACGCTATTACCGTTTCAGATCCAATTCGAAGATACATTGTCTAATAAGCAGTGGTAATAGACGGTAATGAAATCTACAAGCGGGTGTCTATGTCGGTTTCGGATAGAGAAACAACACAAAACAATGGTAAGCTGGTTTAAAATTGTCTCTTAATTCTTTTCCAGTTCACCAGTATTTCTCGAGAAGAATTTCATGGAAAGAAAAATCTAGATGGAGTAACTCTTCGTTTACAGTATAACTTTACCGATAGCGCCGCCTCATGTCTTTTTTAAGAAATAGGGGGCAACCGGGATCACTTGATGGTAAACAATTGCCACCGCCCATGGACTCCCGAAACATTAGAGGCGTATGCGTTGCCGGCTTTTTGGGCGTTAGTTTAATTTAGGAGTTTAAAGGATATTGGGGAATCTGGGATTGGAAAGATTGGGAACTGGAAACCGGGATTGGGTAACTGGGTCTCCGGTAACCACACCCACACAACGCAATCGTTGTTTCACGTCGGTTTTCTGTGAGGCCGTGGTATCACTCCGGTCGAGCCGGCCCATTCGTGCCGAAGCATGGCGCTCCCACACTTGGAATTATAATTGTGAAATGATATGTAGGAAGTGTGAAGTCATATTTTGCAGAGTTAGTTACTATGAGAACTTACACAATTAATGGAGTTTTTGTACACTGACTCACGTTGCGCCCACTTCCTTATAAAAAAACATTGGATTTAGATGTTAGTAATAACAAAAGATAATATTTTTGTGGTTTTATCTTGCGAAATTAAATGAAAGTGTGGTTTAGGCTAGAACTTTGTCTATTATGTAAACTATCAATAGGCTACCTGATTGCCTACGTTACTGTCAATATTTGAGGATGTAATTTTACGTACCGTAAAACATGGCAACTTTACCATATTTTGGAACAAAAATCGAAATTAATTTTTAACCATAAGACGCATAGAAACCAAAACTATATATTTAAAATTGTAGTCTATCTGGCTCACTTTACTGTAATCGTCATTATATACAAACGCTTACTTTAGCCGTAGTAAAGAAAAAACAACATGGGTAAAGATACCAAATTTTTGGCAACTTTACCTACGCGCCGTATTCATCGTGTATTGCATATTAAAGAGTTGTTGAGGTACAGAGGGCTTCATCTAGGACCTCTTCGTATTATAATGCAAACAATATGAGGAAATCTATAAAGATAACGGCTACACAGACAGTAGGTATAGTTGCCAGGGGTTTCATCGTAATTTACATACAAATAATTTGTTACGCTCGGGGTTGTCAAAAAATGAGATTTTTTTTTATGACATGTATATTTAAAAAAAAATTATAAACCTTAAACCTAAAGTAAAAAAAAAGCATAAATATCTGACAAAAATATTGTTCCCTTTTAAACTAAATTAAGTTCTAAAATTTTAAGTATGTATGTTTAAAATTGTAAAAAAAGGCTACAAAATAATGTTTAATCTTTTGACTTTTTAATTTTTTGACTTCACTATCTCCATAGCTAATTTTAACATTACTTTCGTATACTTTTTATATTGTCTAGCTCCGAGTTTTCTGCGGTTTTGTTTCATGTGAGCCATTTTGGCTCTAAAACAAAAGGTATTATTAAATACATTATAACTTATCATCCAGGATATTCACTATTATGCTGGGAAATTTAGGTATTCGAAAATGGTTACATACACACAAACAAGGAAAAAACCATTTATTGCCAACCCTAACTGTAGGTAAAGTTGCCACAAAGCAGGCCGTGGCAACTTTACCTAACCTGTGTCAACATTACCGAAGCGATTATTTATCAGTAAATTAAAGAAAAAGCAATTGCTGACATTACAACAGTAATCCCAACTATATTATACATACAAGATCAAAATTTCACTCACCTGTGACAAATAATTTAGGCTCTGTGAGCACAATTTAGGAACTACTAACTTTTAGTACATTTTCACGCATACATTGTGACGGCCATTACTGGCATAATAGCAGTCTTACGTCTACGCAAAATATAGTAAATATTTCCTTTTAAAGTCTAAAAAATACTACTATTACAAAACAGAATTCTAGTGGGTAGATTTTTAGATAAATGAGTTTATACCGAATACCTATAGTATGGTAAAGTTGCCAAGGGTCTGGTAAAGTTGCCATAGTTTACCGGTACATAAATACATCGGTGTCTTCTTGCCATTTCTTTTAGTATCGTGTCTATATCGTTTTCTATTAAAAAAGATCTCCATTCTCATTTTCTCTTTTTTACCGACTTCCAAAGAGGAGAGGGTACTACGATTGGATGTTTGATTTTTTTATTTGTTTACCGATAACTCCGCCAATTGTGAACCGATTTTCAAAATTCTTTGTAGTTACATTGAAACCATCAATCATTTCTAATACGATTCATCTTCATTGAGATACATAAGAAAAATCGACTGCAATCTAAAGAGAATGTAAACATCCTTCGTTAGACCTGACAAAATAAATATAGATCCATAAAAAGTTTAATTCATCAAGCATTAACCTATTAATAAACAAACACTCCAAATTAGCCTCCAACACAAAAAAAAAACTGATCTTGAAATTTAATAATCCAAATTTATTACACACCAGATAAAAATAGTAAAACATTTTATTCATTCGAAAGATTAGAAGGTTGCATTAAGTGGATAAGTGAGCAACAAAATTTATGTTTGATACCTGCAACTTAATGTACCTAGATCCATTCACGAACTGGTGAGAACTGATAGAGTAACCAACAGAACAGCCTCGAGACATAAACGAATAATTACAAAAATTATTGTACTCATTACTACAAACAGATTCAATCTTGATACTTGGACCGCGTGAGAAAAGACAAGCTAGAACAGAGACGGATTTTTGGGTCCATCTCGGGCCTAATTCATGTAATATGCAATATAGGCCCCTACTAAATGGGACTTATAACACCAATGTTGAAAAGTGGGTATACAATATATAACGGCATAACGTGCCCTAATGTGCACTCTGCGTACCCCTTCGGGGATAAAAAGGCGCGTTGTTTGTCTTGGGCCCTACGGTATATTGAACTATCTGGACATGGATAGCCTGGTTAAATACAAGACAAGAGACATTATAACGAAGTAAACACACTGCACTGGACTTCTTACACTATCAAATAAACATTTCTTAGCCTCATCTCGGTAGAGTTTTTTGACGAAATGGCATAGTTTAGTGAACAGTTTGCATTTCGGGGGCCTTTGAGTGGATAGTGCTAGCGACCCAAGGCCCCACAGACTCTCAGTCCATCCCTGACTACGATACAGAATTGTGCTATTTAAGTAAGGTCAGCGTAAGATAATGATCATTATATATATATAAAAAACGCCAACTTCTTCTCGTCAATGACGAATTGCGAAACTAGAATTAAGATAAAAAAGCTATCTGGACTTGATATTTTCACGTAATTTTGCGTAATTGACGGCATATTATTCGGACTTCGCTGAGGGTTTTGAGGTCGTCCATGTGTTTTATTTATGGTGTTTTGCATATACTTTTATGTTCTATACCTTATTTTTTGTTAAATATTATACTACGTGATGCCCTTTTGTAGAACACGTTTATTTAGAAATAGTTCGAGAGTTTTTGTTGTGTACTTGATTTCTTCTCTTGGTTTCTTTTCTTTAGGATCTATTTAAAGAGTTTTTCTTTGTCATTACCCTTTCAGATAATCATAACAATAGCAATGGTAAGAAGAATTAATAAGCTTAACATAGAGTTTAGACATGTATTCCAAGCATTTGACTAAAGAAGTACTCAAAATTAGGACTCATCAGTATTTATAAGCTCCTCCCGGCCTCAAAAATATACATATACGTTTATATGTATTGTATACATATACGCCTAATTAGAAACAAAACAATGTACCATTCTATTACATTCTAATAACTAACTGATTGCTTCTCAATTTGAATAAAACAACAATAAATGTAGTAACAGTCGCCCAGATGTCTACTCAAGTTCCGGTTTTTTTTATTGACAAAAAATCTATCTTGTCTGATACTCACAATGCAGCCAAGCCCCAATTTTCAAAGGGTATATACAACTGTAATCGTGAAGGAAATGTTTGCAAAATGTTCATAAATATTTGCTATCGACGTCTGTTTGTATAGAGGGTCTTCCGATCTGATAACTTAAGGTGAGTCGTGATTATAAAGGGGCTCTTGTGAGATGTAACCCTCATTTCTATGTGAGAATTCATTGATCGACTTCCTCGATTGATTTGCCTTTACTTAATACTTTATGTTTTTCTTAAAAACATGTGAACAGGGTTCCAGGATTTGTACCTTCAAATGGCTTCGCTAGGGGACTGACCAACAGACAAACATTTTGTTTTTTCTTATATTGTTATATTTGCTTTGACGTTCAAAAAGTATCTTCCCGGTCTATTTGAAATAAATAATTTTGACTTTGACTTTAACCTAACATCAATAAAGTTGTCAGCTTAATGGATTTAAAAGGGAACCGGCCAAAAATACCAAAAACATCCACAGAATCATTCCAAAAATATTCAGCATCTCCTCTTTTTGCTGCCAAGAAGATCATAAAACAGTTAGTATAGACAATAAACAAAAAAATTGAAAGTATAAAGGATACCAGCTAAGCAAGAGTAGTTGGTAACCTTGGTGGGTAATTGATGAGACCATAAAAAGCTTAGGTGTGTCAGAATGTGAGACTCGCAGACGCGAAGGAGTTCCGCAAGGAAAGAGAATGGGTCCTATTATGTTTAGTTGACATTTTACAAATATTTGCCTTAGCTTCAGCCTGTGGCTTTGTTTGATTTAAACTTCTATGTATTTTATTGGAAGTTCTTTGTACTTTTTTTTTTTATGGAACACGCCGCATCAAAACGCAAGCTTTGTTTCACGTCGGTGAGGCCGTGGTATTACTCTGGTCGAGCCGGTCCATTCGTGCCGAAGCATGTCCCTCCCACACTTATTTTTCTAAGTGGATCTTGAATGATTTTGTGATTGATTTATGATTTCATCTTTTGTAAATATTTTCTGCCACACCTTATTAAGTTGCATCTTCAGCTAAAATAGGTATGTGTATATGAAGTTGTATGTTTGTAAACGCACACAGGACACAGGAGAAAATCCTAGAGTGGGGTGACGTTTAAAAAAACTAAGTCTTGCTCAGAAATATCTACAATACACATACACACACAGTGACACTACATATATACTAGTTCTCCTTAGTTCATCATTAGCTAAACTATTAATTGTATCTATCAAAGAAACCATTTCTAGTGATGACGCTAGAAAGAATGCGGTGTAATGGTAAATAACAACTGGTACACTTGAAGCTATGCAACGATGACTTAGTTGTAATAAGATATGAGAATAATTAACATTATTGATGTGTTGATCACATTTCTTGATTTGGTATGAGATGTCTTTAATAGAAAGAGAATGTGTATTGAAGTAATTGCCATGTTTATAATGAAAAATATACTAAAGGTTACCTATGTGCTTGCAAATGTCTCTATATCTCTAATAACAAAACCAAGACCGTTACTCAATTTGCAGCGAGTGTGAATATCAATTTGTTTCATTTGTCTAATAATGTTACTCAGGAAATCATTACGAAACTGTTTTAACGAGTTAAGTTGTTAACTGAAATTATATTCGCACAAGTCCTTTAGCCTCTAATAGCAATTTAAAATTTAAGACCGGCGAACTTAATAAAGCGTTTGTTGCATACAAAATCTCAGCTGCCAAAATTAGACAAATCACGACCCGACTCACAATTCTGTATCTACTTTTTTTCTCATCACCTAATATGAAATTATTCTTTGACCAAATACATACGACCTTTGCGTGACTCCACTTCATACATGTATGACATTGCCGAAAAAAACTCAAGTAAAAACACACAGGCAGACAAGAATTCTTTGTGTACGTCTAGCCAATGACCTTCGGCCGTGATGAACGACTTTTTAGCCAGTAAAAAACCGTTCGGTGAATTTACCTAACTTTTTGTTAGCACTTCTTAGAACTAACCTAAGCCTTTGGTAAATGCATTCCCGTTTCGGATAATAGCGTCGATATAAAAGTTAGATGCCATAATTTTGAGAGATAAGAATCGAATATCGGTTCGCGTAATTCGAATGTTTGTTTGGCCAACATCAGGATTCCTTTTAATTAACTGGACCTATTCTAGGGCATAGAAACGAATGTCTGCTAACTTAGTAACTACAGAGGATTTGTGGCAGGAATTTCGAAACTCGATTTGGTATCGTGTGATAATTTTATTTCGAATATAAATTAGTTTCTGAATTTACAATCGTTGAAATAAATCACTATTAGTAAGATACTGGCCGGTGATTTGTAAGATGGCTGACCTCCATTCCAGTGTAATGACATATTTTTATAGCGTATTACGTGTAATAGACTAATTAATTGTCGTATGCTCAGGGTTACGATTCGCTCTCTAATGCGTCTTGACAAAGAATTTATATTTACAATGTTTGAACATATCAACACATCTGAAATTCTACAGATTGACAGGGATCAATGTATTTTAGCGCCATTGTAAAATGCTGATCTATTGCTAATTCACAGGCACGACCCGGACTCTTCACTTTTTGGTGAACGTTAATGACATGAAGAGTTTTTCCGCATTCCATAAGGCCCATACAGTCTCTTATTATACCCATGGCCACGTATTAATTAGAGTTAACCATCATACACAATACACACACAAAAATAATCGTGACATAGAAATACTGTATAATAATTCAAGCAAAATCTGCCTACAGAGTCAACTTTGTCTTAGTCTAAGCCATCCTTGACGGTAGCTTATTGGTAAAATGATATTTATTAAACTGCCAACATGAGAGAATACCGCAAATTGATTTATTCGTAATTATGAATTTCGTATGCAAAATATGCGGTTTATGCTTGTCATGTTTCTACAGAATTTATACATAATTTTCTAAATATTTTTGTTGATAAGAAATTACTTGTTTTTTTAGGCATACCTAGAGATTTTTGATAGAATAAAGTTACTGGAGAAATATTTTATACCAATTGCCATAATGACCAAGCTTAGGAGACAAGTTCGAGTTTTAGGTCATCGCACACACAAACGGCGTTTTTTGTTTTGGAAACATTATGAAAATGCTGTACGCGTGTTGTCAACGCGCGGGCCACGCACTTACAGCCTTTTTGTATTGAAATATATCGTACGGCATAAAATTTTAAGTTCAAATATAAATGACAAGTTAATTGAAGCGGTGTCGTTAAAATGTGATAATTATCTATAATGTCCTAAAAGTATCTGATTTAACAGAGTGCTCTGTTCTCTCTTTGGGTAGAGCCTACCTATTCTACCCTGCCTCTGATAACTTACACACCGAAGTTGTGACTTAATCAACAGCATCAGTGACAAGTTCACCTGTCATTGTCATTTTGTCTTTCACCTTTGTTGGTACTTCAACCAGCTCTAAAGGTCTTAACCCGTATTGTTTAGAAGTTAATGGCATATGCTAATTTTAGCTATTTTAGTTTCAAGTAGTAATGTCCCGAGATGTACTTTTTTGTCTGTTATGTTTGGAATCCCTCTATTATTTTTACAATTTAATTACTAAAGGTTCATTAATGAGTTGAATTACTAAGATGTTGGAGACAATACGCAAGAATACTGTTTCTTCGTTTACTTTTACGATTATTGAAACAACAAAACTCTTTCTTAAAGATAAACAAACAAACAATATTTAAATTACTTTAAAAGAATTTGTCATAAAAGAATAACAACGAGTTGCCATGGTGGCAAACTGGCAAACTCGCTCGACTTCATAAAACACAACACATAAATCGATCAAAATTCCTGAATCGATAACTAAAGAATATAATTTATCACCGATAAATAAACTTAATACAAGGAACACACATAAAAATGCTAAAGCTCAACAATTATTGCAATCAATTATTATATCAGATAATGATTATACGAATATAATCGTTATGTGAGTTTTTTCTCGAATACTATTAAGGGCCGCTATGCCTTCGTGACTGATTAACTCATAAATCCGACAATGGCAACTTTAATGTGACTCCATTATGTGGGCATTATTATCCTTGCCTCCTACATAGAGGCACAGGGCTGACTAGACTGAATTATGCTAATTTTTAATAATGAGAAGATTCCTATTTGAATTTGTACTTCGTAAAATTTATGTTGAACAAGGGTTGGTAAACTAAATCTCGAAAGGTGTCAAAATTTCTTAGACATAACATGGATATAAGGGTGATTTTCTACCAAAGATGTGCTAAGTAGTTATGTCAAAAAGATGTAATAAGTAAGGTGTGGAATTATGTCACCGTTTCTAAGCTACGTATGTAGCAGTGTGAGTAAGATGTGCTATGAAGCTGCGCTGCCGCAAAGTAGCTGTACGAGGAAGATGCGATGTATCGATAGTAAGTATCCCTTGGCGGTCCAATCCAACGCAGGTCTTCAAAATAAATTGACTAATTTTGATGACACGTATAAACATGAATCTAAGTCAAATTAATGTCAAACGTCTGAATGTTATCGTAAAAGTAGTATTTATGTGGCTCTACCAAGTGAGGGATGATTTCATTTGAATTTCTCAGAAGGTTTTTGATCATTAATTTATTTGAGTAATAATACGAGATATAATAACACTAGCTTCTACCAGCGGATTCGCTCGTAGTCCTGTGCGATAAATAGTATCATATGTACTATTCCAGACTATAATCTACCTCTGTTCCAAATTACATACCGATTCCATCAGAAATTTTGATGTGATTGAGTAACAAACATACACACAAACTCATAAACTTTCGCATTTTTAATAATCGATTAGAAATAATTTTAATTTCCTATGTTCAAATTTTCGACAGTTAAGTGGCACAAAATCCGAAAAAATAACCCATGTTAGGAAATAGTCTCACTATCAGATTATTAAAGAACATATTTAATAAATCTGCTTATACTAGATACTAAGACAATCCCTTTGAAGAACAATAAACGTATTTATTAAACATTATGAGATCAGCAGAAGCCGATTCCTATCTTCAAAGTACCTCCTACGATGAGACAGAAGTAAGTCACGACTCCTATTTTTAAATCCGACACAATACCTTAAGCAGAGGTGACAAGCTTCATTTCCATAACTTAATCATCGTCAGATTATATGAGCCATAGAAAATTGAGTACCAGGAAAAATATTACGTGAAGTTCCGGATTCTGAGTTGTTGTGGATTAGTCATTTTTGATCGTAATACAGTCTACAGTATCTAAAGGAGGTTTAAAAGTGTACTAACTTGTGATAAAGGAAGAAATTATTACCGTGTAAGGTACTTACAACTTGAGATGCCTTACAAACTTTATTTTTATCGTATAAGCTGTTAAACGGGCAAATGGATCACCTGATGTCAATCAATCGCCGCCGCCCATGGATGCCCGAAACACTAGAGGAGTCACAAGTGCGTTGTCGAGCATTTGGGGGCTAGGAATTTAAGGGTTGTCGCGGAATTGGGGATTGGGAAGATGGGTATATAATTATTGGAATTTGCCAAGCAGTTCCGACCTAGTCGCCCAATTGCGGGGGTAATTTATTAACCGTGACCGATGCTGGCCATCAAACTCACAATCTCTGGAACATAACTAATTAAAAAGTTTTAGTAAAAAGTTTAGTATTAGTCTTTAGTGGCATATTTTATCGTAATTTGGTAAACTATTTCTGTAACTTAAAACGTAACACAAAGTAATCCTGTATTAAAGCAATCACTTCTATACTACATCAACTGTAATTTTTCACACTTACCAGATGAAATATGCGATGTTAATGTTGTCAGAGAAAATTCCAAAATGATCATGACAGCCAGCCCTACAAAATCAAATAGGTGTGAAAATGACATGTGGATTATTGAAGTACCTAATAGACATCTAACTGGCAATTAATTGGGACCTCATAACAAGCATCATCATACATATTCAGTTAATGCTGTCTGTCATTCGGAGCCATTGTTCAGCTGACACAAATTACTCGCGTAGGCTCTCTTGAAGTATTGAGATTAGGAGGTAGACAGATGCAAGGTAAGCCCTATATTATTGTTGACAATTAATGTAATTGAAAAAGCCATTCTTAGACATCTTTAGTAGTAAAAAGATTCGCTTCTATCAATATCAATTGCATTACCAAAATTTCAATAGTATATAGGTCCAAGTTCTCTCTCCAGTCTTTGAAAAAGAAAGCTAATCCAATTTGTCCTCCCTCTCGAGGATTCTGTCATATGTCTTATGATATTGCCTTAACTCCAAAATGGTGATCAAGATCAAGATCATAGTTAGCAATGGTACTTACAGTCATTTCTGCAAAGATTTTCTTCTTGAACTGACTGACTGATCAAGTTATGTGATTATTGATTTTGTAAATAAATATCCCCATCCTTTCCTTTCTAAGTTCTATATTTCTATACTTCAATATAACATACACCTAAGCCTAATAAACATTGCCACAGCACTGCAAGGTTGTCTCAAGTGTGTGGTCCGCGAAATTGGTGTGAGATTTAGTTCACGGAAACCCTTTGTTTGTTAGTCACATTTACTTGACGAAGTACTCATTTATTTGCTTCTAAAGGTCGCTTTTCTTGTTTATCTACATAATTTGCTAATGTGTAGCTTTGCTTGGTAGATAAAGGTGTTCTTACAACGTGTTGAGGTGTCGTTATGTATGATTTTGATTTCGATTTTATCAGTATGAGTGGTGAGAGATCAATAGTTCTGGTTAAGAGCGTAAGTAGATGGGAGATTCCGAAGCTGCGGACAATGTAACAGGTTACCGGGGCTCCGGCTCAAATCAGGAGAAGGAACAGGGTGGTTTTTAGTCAGTAAGAGTCTGACACTCCCTCCCGCTTCGCCCAAGGCGGGAGAAGCTATAGGATGATTTTCGCCCCTTAAAAAAAAGTAGATGGGAGATGTCACGTGAGGGTATTCTTTATGGTACCTAAAGCTCGACAGCAAGAAAGCAGATGCTTTTAAGCCTATCGCAATAGGGTTTATTTTCCTCTATCAAAAGTAATTAATGCTAAAATTATCTATCTCTTTAAAAGTAAACAAAGCATTTTCTTAAGTAATGTTACGTAGCCATTTACATATGTAAGTGTGAGAACCCCATAAATACTGATTACAGTCATAATAACATTTTTTTATAAACTGATTACAAATTACATTACTTGAATTTGATGATGACAATTATTATCATAATTTTAAACACACCGTTTCTCGTCCAAGGGTATTTGGTACTCTTATGTCCGAATACTCAAACGCTACTCAATTTTAAGATGCTCTCAAAATAATTTCTGTCGCTATGAATTCTTTATAAAATGACAGAGATAGCACGATATTTAAATACAACTTAAAATTGAGTAGCATTTCAGTATTCGGGCGTTAAACTATTCGACACATTAACACATAGTTTTTTCGACCTTAACCGAGGTGTAATAATTATGTAAACTGTTACTTTACAATGTAAGGTCGAAGGTTAAGGGATAAGTATATTTACTTTTATGTAATAATATAATATGACATGTAATTTATATACTGTCTTGATGATAGAATTGCTGATGATGATAAAGAATATTTACATTTGTCATAAACGCAAGTCTTTTTGTGGGTGTCGTCATGTATTTGGTAGGATTGGACACCTGTACTCTCTGATAAAACACGTCTCCAGCCTCCTGTGGATTTAGCCCGTTGGGATTAGATGAACCCAGAGAAGACCCGATGTCTGATGATAGTCCTGGCTGATGATGTACTGTCATCATGATACTGTAGATGATGTTGTATTGGGAATTGTAGTCAATACCTATGGTACTTATAACGCTAGTGTTTTTCCACCAGAGATGTGATAATGATAAATGATATTTATTTTTGCAAATAGGTTACAATTTAACTCGTTTACACGTCAATCTCTTAAAATAACTAGATGAGGCCGGCATTTCCTAACGAACTACTCTGAAAAGAAATGCCGAAACCAACTGAGAGGTCATAGTCTCTTTTAAAGTCCAGACAAAATCGATTAAAGATGTTGTGAGCTATGGAGCTATGTTGCGAAAATGTAATAGCTAAGTTGTTAAACTATGTGACTGTTTCTATAGATACTAAGCTATATAGGTGTACTAGTAAGCTGTACTATGAAGATGCGCCGCCGCAAAGTAAAACTATTTTGCTATAGTACAGTATTTATTATAAGTGTACTATAAGTATAATTATAAATACATATACGTGTATTACAAGTAGGTATTACACCACTATGTCCATTTCTATTATAGGTAAACCATACGACAATATTCTTAAACTCAAACCTAAATACTATTCCAAAGTTCTAAGAAACATCTAAAACCACTTCCATTCATACAATTCACCATTGAGTTACATTTTGCGTGTGTGCGGCTTGTAATAAACGGTTCGTCATAGGCTATGGTTATGCGGATGATGAGAAAACCGCTCACCTTGAAGGTCTTATGTTAACTGGCAACCTTCTGCAAGGCATTCGTGATTAGAGCCGCTAATCTGCACGTCTTAATATGAGCTCGTATTTTACAATGTTTTGTGTGTACAGTCTAGAATGTACCTACTGAGATTAGCCTTAGGGTGCTGACGCCCGAATACTCAAACGCTACTCAATTTTAAGTTGTACTTAAATATCGTGCATCTCTGTCATTTTATAAAAAATTGATAGTGACAGTACTACATTTGAGAGCGTCTTAAAATTGAGTACCGTTTGAGTATTCGGGCATGAGATGTGCTATGCTACGTTGTTGTGGATGCGTTTGGTTTCCAAATAGTATAGCACTGGTGGAAACGGAATCAGTTTATATAGAAAGATGCGTGCTATGGATGCGTATGGAAAGGCGTCCGTAGCACATATACATAGCACGCATCCATATGCGTCATACATCGTATAATTGAGCGGTGGAAACATTCACATAGATTCACAGCTTAAGTAGCTATTATTTACACTTTTGCTTATATTGGTCTACTCACTAATCACATTAATATTATAAATGTGAAAGTGTATTTGTTTGGTTGTTTGTCCGTCAATCACACTGAAACTACTGAATAGATTTTGATAAAATTTTGTGTACGACAGAGTATAAGTTGACTAGAGTGATATAATACTTTCTTGTTCTTCGGGAATGCGGGCAAAGCCGTCCGTAGAAGCCAGTTAATTGATAAATAATGTAGATATTTAATTGCCATAATGTCATCAATCCAATGCTTCATTGCGGCACTAATTGCTCCATCTCTCGTAATTAGCTCATGATAAATACTTAAGTAATGCAAATTATTGCTATCAAACCTTTCTTAATTCTTATCTGGCTGATGTTCGCGGCTTCACTTTCATGGATTACGTACTATGTGACTAATAAAAGTAGCCTAAGTTACTCCTAAGTCGGCTCAAAAAGCAGGAGTAGGAACAGGGTGGTTTTTAGTCAGTACGAGTCTGACACTCCCTCTCGCCTCGCCCAAGGCGAGAGAAGTCATTGGATGATTTTCACCCCTCAAAAAATAAAATTCCTGTCATAATCTGTCCAGCTATTTTAGAGATTAGCCTGAACAATCGGACAGATTAAAATTCTAAAAAATATTAGTTTGATGTATGTATCGTATGTATATTCATAATGCTTGTAGTAAAAAGTGGTTGGTTATTTAAATATTACAAACAGACAGACACTCCAATTTTATTTATTAGTCTAGTCTAGATTATTGTTTCAAAATACGTCTGACACCTTTGTTGTTCCATAATAGGATAATTGATTTCGTTTACATTTTCTTTCGTCACAAAAAATGAATGGTTTTATCACGCGAAGTTTTATGTTTGACGTATTTTCATCTATTTATTTATACACGTAGCATAAAGTATTTAAAAATTTTATAAATATAAGTAGCATAAAGGAATTAAAAATAAAATTTAATAAAATAGAAATGCACATGCGTTTTACGCAAAGACGTAAAAAATTGAAGTTATATTTTTTATATCAATTCATGGCCTGTCGTGAATAATCAAATCTACCGACAAATACTTTATTAAAACTTGCCGTTCAACAATCAACTTAGTACCTCTGCTGCTAATTTTTGAAATGGTAGCCATTTTTTTTTTCTTTATCTTATAAGCCGGTAAACTAGCTGACGGATCACCTGATGGTAAGCAATCGGCGTCACCCATGGATCCCTGAAACACCAAAAGTGTTGCTACCAGTTACAAGTGCGTTGCCGGCGTTTTGAGGGTTGGGAATTTAAGGGTTGTTGGAGATTGAGAAGATTGGGAAGGGGGGCAATTAGGCCTCCGGTAACCTCACTCACACAACGCAAGCGTTGTTTCACGTCGCTTTTCTGTGAGGCCGTGGTATATCACTCCGATCGAGCCGGCCCATTCGTGGCGAAGCATGACTCTCCCACACTTAAAATTCTCGAACAAATAAGTAGGTAGGTACCTATACAAATGAAGCAAACCGGACAGTCACTCTCGTATATTGCGCAGCGTCTAGAACTTAAGATGATACGCAAATGCCCATTGTTTTACTTAATTACCTAATTGTTCTTTTCTCGTGTTATAACTTTCAATATAACGGAAGCTAAACAACTAATTGTGTGTTCATTTGCATATGATTAAGTCATTCTTTAACTCTTTGTTACTAAGATAGAAATCGAGCCCCAAGGTCGGGTAATCACATTAATTGTAGTATTAAGTGTTTACAAGACGATTATTTTGTTATTAAACTTTTTGTTTGAATACGAAATGGAAAATGCCCTGACGGACACGTGCGTCAATTGTGATAGCGTTGAGGTAGGTCGGGGTACGTGAAAATGAGAACGTGGTAAGAAATCTTAAGTAAAATAATTTTAGAAGTAAACTTGGCTTATTATCCAGTGACATCATAAGGATAATTGTCTCTTTCGAATATTTGTACACTTTAATCAATTACAAAGTCCTTATAACGTATTTTTATAACCATGTTTTCATTAATTTTTAAGTCATTCAAATGTAAATGTATTCGTAAAATTGTCTTGTATCTCTTTATATTTTTTGAGTGCTAACAAAAATTGAATTCATAAGTAAAAACAAATAGTTATCGTCAAAATCTCATTTATCATTAGAGATTTTAACGAAGTTTTTACAACACAAACAGGTATTTAATAGGCTCGTGAATGTACTTATTATTCATTGCGCACCAACAATAATTTACAATACTAAAATATAATATTAATGCTGCTATTTATTTAGTTATTTAGCCGCAATGACAGTTGAGAATAGTTTTCGATATAATTGGCTGTAAGAAATTTTCGCAATAATGAATTTATTTAAATTTTAATGCTAGTTACTCTGTTAATAAAGTGTGTATGCGAGACAAGATGGCGATTTTCGTGTCTTGTTTTAAAAGATTTTGTGAAACCGGATTTACTTGTACTTATGTTATGTAGATCTGTTTTGTTTTCTTTTGCAAATAAAGTAAAGAATAACGTAGATTCCAGTTCCAAAGGGCGTATGTTTACATACATATAGAGAAACATTTAAATATTTTGTCCTGTTTGAGAAAAACTGACGTAAGCTTTTTATGTTTACGGCAGACCTGACGGCTTGCCAGGGCTGAGGCTTGAAGAGCAGGAGCAGTAACAGGTTGGTTTTTAGTCAGTAGAAGTCTGATACTACCTCTCGCCCCACTCAAGGCGGGAAAAGTCATTGGATGACACCCTCCCTCAAAAAAACACAAAGCTTTACTATTGACGTTAGTGCTAATAGCCAAAATCCTAGTAATCGTTAGAGGAAAAAGTCTGTGTTTCCTGATGGGTATAACCTGGGTGTCTTCAAAGTCCGAGTGAATAGGTTGCTTATGGGCAGACGTGCTCCATCGTAGGCCGCATCATCACTTACCATCAGGCGAGATAGCGGCCAAACGTCGGCCTATTTAACATAAAAAAAGGAATAAGTAGATAAACTCATAGAACTTCATAGTTTAGAAATACGAAATCAAACAAATATATTTCTCAATTTTCTACAAGATCCTAAGATAATCACACACAATGTATTAGGTACACAATAAAATAAAAATCAACATAACTTAATTAACAACTCAACAACAATAACTAAAAATATCTTAGCTTCAAATAAAAATGCAACTAACATCTTAAAATTTTTTGCTACCCACGGAAATACTGCTGCGCTGTGTTTTTTGAAAAATCAAATAGCGATCTCTACACAAAGAGGTGGCTAATTAAAAATGCATATTTTATTTTGTAGGAAGATGATTGGACCTCGCATTATAGACATAGACATAGACAAGAAACACATACATAATGCATCGACGAATTATTAGAAGGTCGAGCCAGCTATTCATCATTCTCTAATACTGAACGACCAGTTTAATTAGAACTCTGCGTGTTTTAATTTGAAAAAAAAATTAATGACAACATCACTAGGTTATTTTACTCTTGTTTTTCGTTTTGGCAAAACATGTTGTGTTAGTTTATAGTTCAATCCAGTTATTGATATTTTTCGGATAAGGACTTGGTAACCGAAAAAAAATTGAAAAGTAAGGGAAATAATTAATATTCTCTTTTCTTATCTTGAGGGCTGAGTATTTTAATATTGACTTATCTGTACTTAATAAAAGGTTCGTTAATTTTAACTTCCGTTGAGAATTACTTTTAATAATCTTGTAGGTAATCATTATGTAAATCATTTATACGTTTAATTTATGAGACGAAACAAGTATTTTTTATTAAATGCATTTTTGTGTAAATCTTTTCCGTCAAACATCTAATATAACAAAAAAAAATCAGAGTTCAATGTAAACTGGCCACCATTTCCTAAGTCGGTTAAAAAGTATAATGTTAATTGTGCACTGTACATATCTTCCTGTTAGAAATAAGCGAGGTAAAGTAATTAATTACTCTGTAGTTAGCCACACTGTTTCTTTATTAATTTTGACTTAGGTAATTCAAGGATCATTCGGGTATAAACAACGTCGTTTATGATTTTATTATAACTTTCGTGAGACTAAATTAATTATTACGGCTTACTCACGTATTTTATATGTTTTTTTTTTTTGAGCGGGGAAAATCATCCAATGACTTCTCCCGCCTTGGGCGAGGCGAGAGGGAGTGTCAGACTCTTACTGACTAAAAACCACCCCGTTCCTTCTCCTGCTTTTCGAGCCGGAGCCCCGGTAAACCCGCTAGGTAGTCCGCAGCTCCGGATTTCAAACCATGCTAGAAGCTCATACTTATTAGCACATGACGCGGCGACATTCGCGCGTTGTTACACTCGTCAAACAGTTACGTGAGTAAGCCGATAAAATAATAATTAATGTCGTTTATGACTTTTAATCCCCGAAAATGGTAAATAGAGGTGTACAATATAACGCACGCTTTCCTTCCATTATGCTATTAACTATAAGTTCCATATAAAGGTGAAAACATTTATTTTAACAAGACGAGACTAATTATTAATCAGTTACACTTGTTATACGACCAACAAGGCAGTCTGTACTGTACCCTGCCTTTTAAAATAAGTAATATTGATTAGTTATTTTTGAAAAAAAAGTAAATGTGTATGATGATGATGTCATCTTCTAAAGTCTGTAGGAAAAATGGAATGACTTTCAACTTACAACAACAAGGACTCGATAAATTAAGTTAATTCTTTCTATCTATCTATTTTATTGTTTTTCTATGTTTTTGCGAAGTTTTAAAAAGTAATAAATAATGCGAAATACTAATAAGAAATATCTATCGTTAAATGATTCGGTGTACGGCAGTGAGTACGATATTCTTAGGAAATCGATGTATAGCTACGACATTACTTAATTTAATTTTGATATAATTTTGTCGATTATCCACGTGAGTCCATAGTATACATATATTGAAACTTTACCTATATTTACAAAAAAGTAAGAAACTTCTTCTAACATGAAAAACATTTTTAGGTTTATTCTATCCACCTAAAGGTGTCACGTTTTGTTACAAAATGAATAATTTGCCTTCAACTTTTTGACCAGTGCAAATTAAACAGGTTAATTCGTACCTTGCACACTTAGTTTAATTAACTCCTGTTCAACAAATAATTAATGACAAAGAATCTAATTACTATCTTGGCTTACGAATTTTAATTACATCGAAAGGTGTTGAAGACAATCGCCTTATTTAAAAAAGTAATTTAAACACATACCTAATTCTAGTTAAGCCTAATGGATCTATCCTATCGCAATTACCTGCACATAGATAATTACTTGAATCCAATTTAAATGTACCTTATCTGAATGTTGTTAAAGCCCAGTATAGGCGAGCAATTACAATAAATAATGTCACTTAACTCCAGATGAAAGCTGCTATAAAGGCAACAGTGAATTTCTATATATTGCAGTTGGTGAATGTGTAAGTTTGTTACAATCTTATCACCGTATGGTGTATTTTTACATGATTACTATTCGACACGAATAGGCCGGTTCGACAGGAGTGATACCACGGTCTTACAGAAAACCGACGTGAAACAACGCTTGCGTTGTGTTTCGTTGTGTGAGTGAGGTTACCGGAGGCCCAATTACCCCTTCCCAAACTTGTCAATCCCCGGTTCCACAACAACCTTAAATTTCTAACCCCCAAAAGGCCGGCAATGCCCTTGTAACGCCTCTGGTGTTTTAGGTGCCCTTTGGTGCTGCCGATTGCTTACCATCAGGTGATCCGTCTGCTCGTTTACCGACTCATACCATAAAAAAAAACCAATAAACTGTGAACACAAAATCTGTCAAATATCCTCTCACTCCCATATTCAACCATTATCCTCATCTCAATATACATATTTCTCCACACAAATCGCTATCATTCACAAACCAAAAAGTCCAGACCACCAAACAAACCGAATCCAAAATTCCATCATCCAATTTCGCTTACATCGGAATCTGGACGCAACAACTCAAAGAACCGTACGAAGTCAGGTGACCAACTAGTTTTAAATAAAAAAATGGCGAACTGCGATCAATCGAGGTTCAAGATCAAGGCAGGCTTCCCACGGTTGAGAACACCTGTGTCCTGTGGACGCTGTAATGCATGTACCGATGAATAATGTGCCAACTTTATCCAACTAGCTGTATTTTTGTATTGGTTGGGGCGTTTTCGCAAATTATTTCGTTGATGGCGAAATTATGAATGATTAATGTCTGTAGGTGTGGCCGTAATTTGTGTTATTGTTTGTTCTGCGATGAGGTTTTTTGATGGTGTTATTTATTGTGGTTTTTGTCTCTGTTGTTGATCGATTCTTTTGCTTCTTAACATAAGATGCGTCTGTATTTAACATAATAATAAACAGTGCATTGTTTCTCGTACCAAACTTGATGTCAAAGAACCGTAGGATAAGCAGTTATTTGATAGATTCCCAAAATTTTCGCTATTACTATAGTATTGAGAAACGGTGATTCCTCTCCAATTTTTGTTTTTTTATCATAGAAATTCAGATCTAGAGACCAAAAACTACACTAGCAGCACACAATTTTCCTCACAACATACCTAATCAAGACAAAAACAAAACAATTTTTAATCGATTCCAAAAGAAAATTTTAACCATAATCACCACAATAAAAATAAAATAAAAACGAAAAATAACGTTTCATTCAAAAAACATACCGCAAATGTATGAAAAAAATGGAAGACTCGCATCTGGCTTTATCGTATGACCATTAAAGGATAGGATAGCTGGCAATAGTGCAGAATTAACTGCAATTATAAGAACAGTACGGAGAGTTGGACCAGCCCAGCCAGTATTATAACGGGACTCGATGTGGGATGCAGCGGAAACTGAAATGGATTGTGGTGCAAGGCAAAGAAATTGAGATTGATCAAATAATTTCGTGTAAGCTTTGGTTAGGAAAGTATGGCTATAGCCATAGTGTGTTGTTAGCGGAAGTAATATTCTAAATCATCATCATCATCATCATCATCAGCCGAGAGACGTCCACTGCGGACGGATTTTGATGAAATTTAGTATACAGGCAGGGTATGAGGTAACTTTGATGATAGGATACTTTTATCCCAGAATTCTCAATAATTTTAGCATGCCATTATACTACTTACAAAAGTTCTACTTTGGAAGCACGCTACAAAGATCGCCATTATCTCCTGCCTTGCACCATAAAATAAAAGCTAGAGTAAAAACTAGATTTTGTCACGCAAGTGGCCATTAAAGCTTTTGAACGGATATGATGGCGTTACTAGACTTTAATTGGGTTTCTTCATTTCTCCTTTTGCTAGACCGACGGCAATTTCTGTTGTAAGCAGCCTTATCGATAAATATATCTCGGAATTTATCCGCAAGATACGAGTAGGTACAAAACGACCCAGCATTCGTTGAAATGGATTAAAAAATTATAAATGTAAATTGTAATCATAGTGTATTAAATGCAACTAATGATAGGTTGTCACAGTCTAATCAAGTTTTTTCTATGTAGGTTTATGTTGTTCAGTATTTAAAAATCGATATTTCTGTCTTTTAGCCATATTGAAATGACTTTAAGAAAAGGAACTGTCTTCTATTTTCTTTACTGCTTTTAGTTTTTTAAGTCAACAAAATCCCTAAATCCTTTTCATAATTTTGAAAAATACTATGCTGCAAACCGCAACAAAATTAGTTCAGCCAAACGCAAGATAATCACGTACAAACATGCATACAGGTCAAACTGAGAAGCTCATTTTATTTTCAAAGTCGGTTAAAATGCAAAACGATTCTGTAATTAGTTTTCGTTGAAACTTTAATTGACCACATAGGTATTTACGTCACGTAATTTTCGAAAAATAAGGTGTGCTATTTTTTTCCTATGTATCTAAATTAATGAATAAAAATGTGTTAAAATTAATTATAATACGATGTTGATGATTTATTATTATTTAAACTCTAAGTTCTATAATTTTGTCTCGATAAAATATAGATTAACTGCAGTTTTCAAAGGATATTATAGCATTATATTTTTAAACGCATAAGTAATTAATCTGGTTCATGAGCCGTAATTATTGTAGTTAATAATACTTTAATAGTAATTTAGATTTCAATACGTCGTAGTTAGCGATCAACCTGCCACTTTATTCATTAAACTTATATTAATTAGATTTTATAAAGCCCTTTTATATTAGCGTACATATTTAAATATCACACTCATATTATAAATGTGAAAGTTTCTTTCCTTGGATGTTTGTATGTTTGTCCGCCAATCACGCTGAAACTACTGAACGGATTTTGATGTAATTTGGTATACAGACGAGGTATTAACTGATTTGGGTGATAGGATACTTTGTATCCACAGAATCTATTCTTCTTCCCTTCCCTTCCTTCCCTACCCTTTTCTTCTCCCTTACCCTTTCTTCCATTTGGGTCCAGTAGTGCTGATGCCGACTCGGATTTGTGGACTGCTTGCAGGTAGACGGGGCTTCGGAGTGACTTTGAGTCAGTAAGAGTCTGGCACTCACTCTCGCCTCGTCCAGGGTGGGAGAAATCATTGGATGATCTTCCCTCCTTATAAAAAAGCCATTTCTCTTTATATAAAGCTTTTAATAACTCTTTAACAAAAATAAAGATTGTATTACAACATTCATGAGACATACTACACTAACTATTATAGTTTTCGGCTTACTCGTAAAAATAAAGCGTATCCCAATAAAGTATCAACTGACAAAACAGCCTTCAGGTGTGAAAATAAACAGAAGCCGTATTAAAAATTCTGTTACACTCCCATAAGTGACCGACCAAAGACGATAAACGCGGCTCCAATAAATGGCTATCGGTAAGCATCCAATAAGCTTGCATTTATACTTTTTTTATTTTATTTTTTCTACTAGGTTGTGACTATTTGCACCGCATCCGGTTAAGACCGTTATACGCACAGATGTACGAATAATTTCTTCCAGTTGTTTCGTTTTATAGATATAAATGAGATATTATTTTAAGCGTCGGCATTCCAGTAAATAAATATACGTAATGAAAGGTGTGTGCAACAATGTTTTATTATGGCTTTAGTGTTTGTTTTAAGCTCACTTTTATTCTTAGTTTTTTTAGGCTGATGGCTATAACAGATCTCTGTCAAAAAATATATTAATGACATTTTATTATCTTCAGTAAGTATCTGCAAATCACATGCTGCAAGTGTGACTGCCGGGCAAAGGTTCTTGGGTTCGATTCCAGGGTCAGGCAAAGCATTGCTGGGTATTTTTCGGTTTATCGAAATTTTTTCAGCAGTAGCACAGATTCTGTAATTGTGCTCAGTATATGACAATAGGCTCATGGCAATATTACATGGGACTTAAAACACAAATGGTGGAAAGTATGTGTGCTGTAATGTGCATCTTTGTCTACACCTTCGGGGATATAAGGCGCAACAATACGAGAACTACCGACCTTTTCACAACATTCTCTATATCATGCTGCAATAGAATAGCACTTACATATTTGACTAAATAATCATAGTGATGGCAAACCTCATTTCATGATTCTCTCTATCTCCAGATTCAAAATCAAAGTTACCACCTTCACCAGCACCTAGATCCACAACCTTATCATCCCTGAAAACCAGATTGTCAAGATCTCTTTTATCCGCCCTTAATTATCCCACAACATGTATCGCCCACCTGTCGATTTAGTTTTTTTTTTATTTTCCACTTCATGGGAAAAGTATGGCGACACCTGTTTGCGTGGCGAACTAGTGAGAAATATTAAAATTCACACCGCGTTTCTGTTTTCATGATAATAATATTATTGTGTTAATTCGCGAATGGTTTAAGAACGGCGTTAAATTGAAAACGGTGTTTTAATGGGTGATAATAAATTGTACGAAGATTATCTGTTGGGTTTAATTATGATAAAGTTTTGTTCGCTTTGTTGGTGTAAGGGCGCTTTAATTCTGATATGAACAATTGTTTAATGAATAAAAGCGTATAGATGTCTCCATGTAATCGTGAAATGTGACAAAGTTGCTTTAACGATAATGAGAATTACCTGCATAGATGGGCAATGACTTAAAGAAAATTAACTCACGAAATCAGACTACTCATGAAAAGCGGTTTTCGTCTGGGAGAGTTGATATAAAAAATTATACCTTTTATACTTATCAATATACCACGATTTTAATCGACACATCAACGTACTGCCGATTTCAATAACCGATCTCAATCCAAAATCTTTAGATTAATCTATTAAAATCGATCTTAAGATCGATTTTTAACTTTAGCTTTAAAGAGTTTCTGTCAAAAAGATCCATTATTGAAATCGACATTAATGATAAAATAAATAAGAGATATACTTTTTGGGAGTTATGTCTATTAAAACCCCAAGAAACTCCGTAAAACCTGAATGGCTTAACCTTAAATAATACTAAACCTTAAATCATAAGCAAAGTAGTGCAAATTTTTTAGGCCTTGCTTTCCAAGCTAGTAATTTTAGCAATTATTATTATGGTCAGAAAAAAGAATACCAGCCAAATCTTGTCATCAAGTGATGCTCAGTCATACATGAAGTAATTGATCTTTTTTACATAGATTAAGATGCGCCGTAACTGCGGCGCGTGAGGATGCATCCAAGTGAAATTTCACGCACGTGGCTTAACATGACACTATGGTAAAAGTAATTTAAATTTATTTATGTACTAGGTTTTGTTTTTTACCTGTGACTTTATTTGCGAATGAAAATATATTTTTTTTCGCGTCTTTGTCACAATTTAATTTGTTTTAGAAATTCAAGAAAAGAAGATTTTACAATAATTTTCTTCTTCTCGTAGCGGTCTCATGGTACTTTTTTTAAAACTTGCTTTGAAGAAGATTCCTATCGTCCTTCGTCGTCAATTTCTTCAACTAGTAATTTTAAATGTATTCTGTGAATAATCCAGTTGTCGGTTCTCCATTTTTATAGCATCGTCATCATCTTTAACCTTCGTCTGCTCGCTACATGATGGGTCTCCTGGACTCCGAGGTTGATCTACTAATAGGCCTTTAGGTGCAAATGCTGAGATTCCCGGGAAGGTTAGTGAGGCGACACCGTCAACAAAAAAGAGGATCTCCCCAATTAGTTTAATCATCATCTCTTCGTACCCAACCACATTTTATATACTGCTTCTCATATTACATAATATGTCGTGTATCATCAACTTCCACACCAATATTATATTAATGTTTGTCATATCATCGCGCTTGTATCCCTTGGGGCATTATTTACATACATACAGATGTCGGGGTGTTCTGTCATGTTAGTAGAAACCACAAAAAGCCGCCTACTATTATTTTTACATATTTCTTTATATACCAGACCAATGGAACCATTTATTTTAATTTAAACATAAAAATATATGAAACAAACTTTTGCTAACAGCTTCGCCCGCATTTCAGTACGATAAAAAGTTCATATTTCATCATATTATCCAACTTAGCTCATACCCTGTCTGTCTACTAAATTTCATCAAAATCTATTCAGTAGTTTCAGCGTAATTGACGAAAATCTTCACATTTATAATAATTTCTTAGTGTAATAAAAATATTTTTAAACATGTACTAGCAGGTAAGTTCCGCTTTATCTACAGTAGATCATATCGATAATAAAAATAACTACTAATGACTAGAGAATACAAATACATCGACACACATGCTGAACATAACAACGATACCTTTAAAAAACATGAAATAGAAAGCATCTGTTGTTCTAAAAGAAGTCTAAAACAAAACAAAAATAATAACGCAGTTCCAAGGAAAAAAGCAGTAACGAGCCTAACATATCAATATAGAAACAATAAAAGTAAAGTTTTTCATACAAATAATTCTTTTCCGACGCCTGTCCGCACCTTATATGGTGAACATACCGGTCCAAAGGTGGAACACGTGGGGTATAGACACACGCACATCAAACTACACCAAAAACTCCAACTTCTTCAATAGCTTATCGACTCTAAAACAAAATAGGTAAGGTTGAAAATCAATTGAAGATGTTTGACAAATTGGATGAGGTGGATATACAAGTGCTTGTACAAAGGTGTTCTAAGCAAACACTAGTTATGAAGACAGGAGTTCATTGATCATGGTATGAAGTGGACTATAAATTATCTTTAGTTAGAGATCCTTGTACTCTTTTGATAAGGTACTGGATACTAGTGTGTTTTCTTCTTCAAGTATCTATCGGTACAGTTATGAAGCCTTCAGGTTTTTATTGAATTGTATTGAAACTCTTTTATTTTATTTAGCTGTGGGAAACTTTTTGTTTTTTTTTTTTGTGTCCTGCAACTTAGCTATCTGTTTTTCCAAACAACAATCTAATCATTTGTCAGGTTTCCCTCGTCAAATTGTCTTTAGCTGAGTTTAGTATCCAGTGATGCTAGCCTCATCATTTGTCTGCGAATCTTAACTCAAGATCCACTATGCTATTTCTCTTAAGGAGAGTGTATTTTAAACCGCCTTCTCTTCGTTATTTGAGAAACTGGCAAAGAATTCAAGTAATTTAGCCAAGAGAAAAAAATATTTAAATGTTGAAATTCCAAGAAGGAACCATTACTTTTGTAGTACAACTTATTGGGTTGAGCAGAGAAAGACTAATTTTCGTTAAACCAAATTTCAAAATCAATATAATTTGTTAGTTAAATCGTGACTTAAGAAAGATTATTGATAACCAAAACAACATTTTAATACTTTTATAATTAGATAGAGGTCATTTATTTTAGAAAACCTTGGAATTTAAATAAATATTTCGAATTCTAAAAATAGTATAGATTAGATACCTTCAAACCTTCATATATTATGTTAAAAACATACTAATTATAATTAAAATTGGTTCCGTTTATGGAGGTTATCTTAGGACAGACCTTCACACACGCATATCTAATAACATGCTTTGACAAGAAAGAAAATTTCAACACAACATAATTTTAATCCGCACCACCAAACTAGATTTAAGTTTATTTCGATCCCTCATAAAAACTTATATGTGAGGCGAAAGTATACTTACCACCGTACTCAGCAGTTGGGTTTATTACAGAGCACTACTGCCCGATTTCTGATAATACGTAGTCTCTTATCACCGTACTCAGAGTCATTTAATGGTTTCTTAACCTTATCCTTAGCAATTGTTTTCTGTACAAAATCGTTACTAAAGAATAGTTTAAGCAATCATCTGAATGTAGCATTTAAGTGTTAAATAAATAATTTCTTACCTTTAACCATTTGTAAAACCCATATCATCAGAGCGAACCTAAAGCCATACATTATAACTTCAGATTAAAAGGAATTGAGAATACTTTATCGAAAAACAACTTGACCATGAGCACACGTCGATTTGACCACTAAGACTTCACTAACTTCACTCTTCACCAACTGGAGATACCGGAAAAATTTACATCCAGATGTCCCTCAATGAATTGGCAAACAGTAGCTGCAGTAATGACAAAAACATGAACCGATCAGTAAGTATAAAAACAAAATAATATAGAGCAAGTTCTGAACATGGTTTAAAATGTGCGAAACAAGATGCATAAGATGTGATAACGATGCGTTTACAATGGATGAGTGATATTAATATGTGAAAGGACATTGTTCATACAAGTGTCCATGCAAGTGTGGGAGAGCCATGCTTCAGCACGAATGGGCCGGCTCGACCGGAGTGATACCACGGCCTCACAGAAAACTGACATGAAACAACGCTTGCGTTGTGTGAGTGAGGTTACTAGAGGACCAATTGCCACAATCTTTCCAATCCCTGATTGCCCAACAACCCTCCAAAGGCTGGCAACGTACTTGTAATGCCTTTGGTGTTTCGGGTGTCCATGGGCGACGGCGATTGTTTACCATCAGGTGATCCGTCAGCTCGATTACCAGCTTAGACCATAAAAAAATTACAACCCGTGGCAGTGTTTACCAAGGAGTAATAATCTGAAATACAGTGTCACCTACAACTAAAAAAAGACCTTTAATGTGCAACACTGAATAACACTTAAAAATAATAGGCATTTCGCGCATCAATATCAACCGTTTTATTATTCATCTTATACCTAGTAACAAAATGAATAATGAAAATTTTATTCACGACCTGTCACTTAAGTGCATATCAAATGCAAATATACTGCTATGTCGTTTGCATACATATCATATAAACTTTGGTCAGTTAGGGGTGAAGTTCGAAAAGAAAGCTTTTGTAAAAACAAACCTTAATATCTATAGAAGAAAGACTGAAATTATGTCTAATGTCACTTAAGACTGAGGCGAAACATGACATAGACTATCGACGAACAAATCTACGCATAACGTCATAAAATCCTACATCACACAATCATGTGTAATTTACATGCATAGAAAATCGACACAACTGTTTGGTAGAAAGCTCGCCAGGCACGATCACCTCGCCTGGTCGGAGGATCCTCCTTTTCTTAGGAAACTTTACTCACTATTTCCTTAAAAGTTATAGCATAATGATATTGATAAATAATTTTAAAGAAAAGATGCATAGTGCTACAACTTACTATAGCATCACAACAATAAACAAATTGAAGTACAAAAAATATTTGATTTTATTTTATGTCATATTCATCAGAATCGGAAAGAATACTCTTACGAGCAAAGATTTTTAACTGAAATTAAGAAGACAAATTAAATAATAATTATGTAAATTAAATAATAATTGTGTAATTTTTTACATAATTATAGCCTACAGAACCCTAGGTTTCTCGTGTTGTGGTCATATAAATTTTATTTTAGAGGCTAGCTGATCGGAACTGCAGATGGTCAGCGCATCACATCCGGTGACATCGAAGCACGATTGACAACCTTCATTGATGCTTTAGGGTTGGGACATAGAAGTGTCATAGAGCGGTGAGTGCGTTCATTTCTTGTCTATTAAACTGTAAGTGAAATTAAGGTAATGACTATACGCTTGTTTAGGAATAATTTTTATTGAAGTGATTTATTAATTATACAAAAAAAATATATATAAAAAATTAAAGAATATTGTTTAATCGTTCGTCATATAATAATTCATATGTAACGGATATAGCTAGAGATTAAGATCTTTCACAATTTCCTTCAAAATTCCTACCAATTTTCCATCTCATCCAAATCGCTAATCGCCTGCACAAAGTACACACCCCAACATCCTTTCAAACAAGCGGCTAAGCATTACAAGATTAAAACAACACTACGAAACACTAATTACCTAGGGCCTAGGTGTCCTGTGCAAGACCTATATGGCTAGCAACACCTGTCCGAACACCCTATGTACAGGTTATCATACCAGTTACTTATTTAAAAACTCTATTACGTTATCTAGTAACAAACATTTCACTAGCGTATTTCAGTAGCTATCGTAATTAAAATTCATTTAAAATGAAGGTGTATTTTTCATTTTAAATGAAGTTGTATTTCATATTATTTCGGTCGTTGCTGCGTGTATTCGAAGCGCTGTCTCAAATTGCGTTGTTCCTTGTCTTCTGTAGACAGAATATGATCGATGTTGCTTGTTGTTGCTCAACTCTTATTTATGTAAAACAAGAATTATTTATATAAATTTCATTATTAATAAATAATTTCTTTTAAATAATTACTTATTAATATGCATGTTAATTAAAAGTTTCTTGTACAGTAAGATGCGTTGACATAATATATTTATTTAGCTAGTTTTATTTATTAATACTGTCGAATGCTAAATAAATGGTCGAAAGGATCTCCCTAGGCATTCACACCGGCTGACTTTTTGCATTTAAAACGCCTCACACGAAGTACATGACATTGTAAAAAATAAGATAATAAAATAAATTCTTTCTTTCAACACAGTACGAATAAGAATCTGTACGGCATTCATATCGGTTTTAATGATAGTTGGGCTAACGTAAAATGTTGATAGGTATCGAACAACCCGTTTCCCGAGGTTAGGTGTGTGCTATACAAGAGACCTCACGCGGATAAAAAGGAGATATTTTTATTGTATGTTTTGATTTGTGGTTTAGACTTGATTCGGGATAAGTGGTGTCATTTATTGCTTAGTCTTATGTCCATTGTTTTTCTTATATTTATGATTCGTGTTATTCTATTCTATGCTGATACTAGAAACTATAGGTATACCATACCTGTCATTAATTGAAAGATTGTTTATTTTTTTCAGTATTTTTCTGAGATTATTTCCAAATTAATTTAGGATTATTAATTCATATTGTTTATCTTATTGGAAAGTCAAGATACCAAGAATATATTTTTCATATTTAGATACATTTGATTTTATGTGTACTTACCTACGTAAGACACGTTCATACGCATCAAATCTCCATAGTATACACACAGATATTTTTTAAAAGCAATTTTAATAAAATCCCGAATCACATAAAAACCCGATCTCAGTGTACCCGACATTAACCGAATACAGTACTTTGACATTTACTCGAAGGCCCAACTTTTTTATTTACAGGCGGAGAAATGATCCCGGGCTATTTCCTCTCGGCCGAGAAATGCGGCCTTGGCAGGGCACCGAACCTGCACTCGACGACTTTTTCTACACGAAAATAAAACACTGCAATGGAAACGGTCAATTAAAATCGGCGCCTGAAGTATACATACATACCTGGGCTGTTGTAATTATGTACTTATTTTTATTTGCGAAAAATTTTGTTCTCTCACTATATTTTATTCGTTGTTGATTGGTCTATAGACATCATTATCTATAAAAAGGAAATGAAACCTTTTATTTTATCATTAAGTAACTATTTCAAATTGTTCGACGAATATTGTTTTTTTTTAATTGTATATTTTGGTTATTGTGATTTATTTTGGATCTTTAGGTAGGTTCTGTAGATAGGTTCGTAAACTTATAACAAACAACTGTATGAAAGACATAATGTTAAAGGATAATTTCAGCTGTCTATCATGCAGTAACTTCCGTGCGCAATGTATCTGACATTTAATGGTTACTTAAACTATTCCTTAGTAACCATTGTGTTCCGAAAATAAATTACTAAGGACTGGGCTAAGAAACCATTAAATGTCTCTAAGTGCGGCGGTCAGTTCTTTAGTGAAGCCATACACTAGTTCCAAAGTATAGATTCCTATGTAAAAGACCGAGCCAGAACAAATCTATGGATCTTAGATAATATAACCTACCAACCTAAGCACCTACGACTTAATTAAAATATTGCTTAAGCAACAATTACTCGATCTATTACATTTATCGAATTAAAAACTCAATTGAATCATTAAATATGGGATGGCATGCAAAGGTGTACCAAGTTTTAATAAATTAAAGAGGTTTTTTAAATAGCTTAGACACTTCAATTTTACGGTGGATGCGATTAAAAAATATATGTTTATCTATACTTATTTATATTTATATTATAAAGAGGTAAAGTTTGTAAGTTTGTATGTAGGGGGTAATCTCTGGAACTAATGATCCAATCCTAAAAAGTTTTTCACTGGTAGAAAGCTACATTATTCCTGAGTGCTATAGGCTATAAATTATTTTTATAACATGTATGTTAACCGAGTAGTCACAACTTTTGTCTAGCAAGTCGGACAGAAATAGCTCATAAAACAGAATAATATGCATGCGCTGCCAATCTGGTTTGTATTAATGATTTCAACAAAAAAGCGTGCGACCTTGCGATCCGTCCGATGCGTGCGACCGTACGATGCGTGCGATCCGTGCGGTCCGTGCAATCCGTGCAATCCGTGCGATGCTTGCGATCCGTGCGATGCGTGCGATCCGTGCGATGCGTCCGATGCGTGCGATGCGTCCGATGCGTGCGATCCATGCGATACGTTTGATCCGTGCGATGCGTGCGATCCGTGCGATGCGTGCGATCCGTGCGATGCGTGCGATCCGTGCGATGCTTGCGATCCGTGCGATCCGTGCGATGCGTGCGATGCGTGCGATGCGTGCGATGCGTGCGATGCGTGCGATGCGTGCGATGCGTGCGATCCGTGCGATGCGTGCGATGCGTGCGATCCGTGCGATGCGTGCGATCCGTGCGATGCGTGCGATCCGTGCGATGCGTGCGATCCGTGCGATGCGTGCGATCCGTGCGATGCGTGCGATCCGTGCGATGCGTGCGTTCCGTGCGATGCGTGCGATCCGTGCGAACCGTGCGTACGATCAAAAGCTTGATGATAAGCAAAAGCCGCCGCCCAAGTACTTTAAACACTAGAGGCGTTACAAGTGCGTTGCTTTTAGGGGTTAGGAATTTAAGGGTTGTTGGAGAAAATGGGGAATGCCGGGAAGGAAGGGGGTAATTAGGCCTCCGGTAACCTCACTCACACAATGAAACACAACGCAAGCGTTGTTTCACGTCGGTTTTCTGTGAGGCCTTTATTCCTATATATTGTATATAATTGCTTTCAATAGAAATACAACATATAATTTAAAATATGACCCTAGCTTCATTAACTACATCATCATTGCGACTTACATTAATGTAATATAGGTCTATACCAGCCTTCGTAATCAGTCCGATAGTATAATGTACAATAATAATATATTGCAATGATATGATTATGAATTCTGTGTATAAATGATTGTTTTAATCTGAACTATCTTTAGCCGACGATTTTGTGCGCATATGTACTTAATTAAAATGTAGTGTTGAAATGTAGTATTTTATCCGAAGCTGCGGACTACCTAGCGGGTTTACCGGGGCTCCGGTTCAAAAACCAAGAGTAAAAATGGAGTAGATTTTAGTCAGTAAGAGTCTCTGGCCTCGCCCGAGGCGGGAGAAGACATTGCATGATTTTCTCCTTTAAAAAAAGTGTTGCATTTTTCGTTATCCGAGTTTTACTAACTAACTTTCTACAAAATATGCATTTTACTAAATTTCATAATAATAAGTTCAGTAGTTTAGACGTAAAAGTGTAACAGACTGACAAATTCAATTTCTCAATTACAGTAAGTCTAAGTAGACTATACTTAGAATTTAATAACTTAACTCAAGTAGCTAAGCTATATCATTAGCCTTTAATAGAATAGAATATTAGTTTTTTAATAATATAATTGAGTTCACCCAGCTTTGATCGGTAGTGACACCTGTCATCATTATCTGTAAACTAACTTGCGTACGCGCAATAAAGTGACTGATTAAAAATGTGAATACTCAGAAAGGTACTTCATACTTCAATCATAGGTTTTGTGTAAATTAATTATTTGGTTTTAGTAGTTTAATATAATTTGCGGGTTTTTAATGATTAAAATTACTTATATATGATATTTTTTAATAATATAGATGCTATTTATATTTTTAATTTTATTACAAACTTTTTCTTAATGTGTTGAATTTGTGATCACATACATAGTAATTATTGATTTAATGTCTTTAAGTATGTGATACGTATCATTTTCCTCCGCTTTTTTACAAAGGAAATCATTAAATAACTTTTCTCTCATCTTGGGCGAGGCGAGAGGTAGTGTCAGACTTTTACTGACTAAAAACCACGCAGTTCCTACTCCTGCTTTTCGAGCCGGAGTCCCGGTAAACCCGCTAGATAGTCCGCAGCTCCGGCCGTCAATCGAGCTGGACCTACTGAACGGATTTTGATAAAATTTGGTATACAGACAGGGTATTAGCTGGCTTGGGTGATAGGATACTTTTTATCCCACAGGAACACAGGCGAAGCCGCTGGCAGAAGCTAGTAGCAATTTAATAATAACCATGATTATCTACTAATACCCCTTGAAGAGAAACAGATGCAATGACGTTGAAATTATTATAATTATATCAATATAATTTTCAACCATAAAACTGATGATAAGCAAAGCGTGTTTAGATGTACATACATGCAACATGTTCACATACAATGTTAGTTTTATCCGTTATTTTATCATATTTTTTAATCCAATTTACCTAATTACTAAAACAACATAATATCTACGAAGATTATTCTTTAATATTATACCTAATTCTATTTATATGGAACAGCTGATGTATGTAGTTATCTGTACATTAATAAGCAAAAACCTGTAACGTCTTTTTATGAAAATTATGTGGATGAATGAGCATGGAACTTGATACATTTTATATGAAGAAGGAACGCACTCGACGTATTTTTTTTTTTTTTTTTGAAGTAGTAAAAAAATTACATACCGATTGTCGGTTGGGGCGGTAGCTGGACAACTGGCTGCCGTGCAACATGTCGCGGGTTCAATTCCCGCACGGAACAACTCTTTATGTGACTCACGGATTGCTGTTCCGGGTGTTATGTGTATGTAAAATTGTATGTTTGTAAACGCACACACGATACATAGTTACGTTTTTTATTTAAAAAATGGTAGGCAAAGTAACTCACTTTTCAGCAGTTTTGAAAACTTTCACTTACACTGTAATGTAAGTTCAAAAATTGTCACAATATTCTGAAAAATGGATATGGTGTGTGCTATTTTACACCTTTGTCTTTGTCTGTATTTTATAATTGAGGGAATACGTTATAATTATAGAAATATTAAAATTTAATTGCAAGGATTGCTCTATAATTATAATAGATATTATTTCAATTGTGGTTAGTTAACTGTTTGTCTCTGCTATCTCATTTAGACAGCCATCATTCGCATTATTCCCTGAAGGAAGACACATGTGCGTAATGTGCACATAATTAAGTTAAGCAATGTAATTTCTTGCAATAAAGCGGTTGCAATTTGGATAGATTTTTTTTTTGAGTTTTTTTGTTTATTAGTATTTTTATTTTTATGAATGGATCCGAAAGTCAAAATCGAAATCATGATTCTCATCATGATGAACAAGGCAAACCTTTTCCAACAATGCGCTTTGCTGCAACAAACTAACAAACTCTTCAGTTTTATAATATTATAATATAATACACTATTATAGATAATTATAGATAAACCTGGAATTACAATCGACTAATTATTTTACACCAAAAAAGGTACCTCGGGACCTACTTTACACCCATAAGAAACTCATGTACCTACTACCTACTTTCCTAAAAAATTGAAAAACTGTTAATAAAGTTATTATTATTTATTATACTTACATACCAAACGAGTATGCTGCAATGTGCACCTCTGCCTACCCCTTCGAGGATAAAAGGCATGATGTTGCATAACTAACGAGTTTTCCGCCCATTTTCCACAGATAAACCAGCGGTCAGAACTCAGTGTCACGCATACAGGTGCACCTCTAAGCGAGTTAGATCTATAAATAGATGCGCAGATGCGCCTAAAGATGCACCTAACTCCACAAAGGTCACAGGACATTTACATAGCAAATATGCACATAATATACCTAAATAACTAATAAATAGACATCGGATATCTTAGGTAGTTGAAGAAAAACCTAGTCTTCATTTTAATTATTTTGATTAAAATATACATGATAATTAATATTTAAATGAATTATCGTTTATTTTCGTGTATGACTTTGAAATAAGAGTGCCAATTTGGATATAAAATATTTGTGTAGCTTTTTTACTACAATGCGTACAAAAATAATCGGAAAATTCATACTGAAAGTTGAATAGTATGCGTACTAGTCGTGGCGGGTTGCAGGTAAAAATTTAATTTCTTTATGTAAAAATAAATACAACTGATAAGAAATCTTATGCTAGTAGCTGGCTAGTGCTGAAAATCTGCAGTTTTAAGTCAGTAAGAGTCTGACATTCCCTCTCGCCGCACCCAAGACGGGAGAAGTCATTGGATGATATTCCTCCCTGAAACAAAATAAAAAAAATACAATAAATAATATCGGAAATACAAACTGCCCGGTGTTCAAACTACAGTACAATCTACTAACTTAAATACCATATTTTACCTTTAATTAAACACTTCAAATTAATCTTGATAATTAAGGGGGAATTTATAGCTTCCTATGTTCGCGTGCACTATGTCAAAACTAGTTTGATCGTGGTAGATGTTTTAATTTGTTGTTGTGTGGAATCGAACTGCTATTAATAATAATTCTTTCGATATTTACATTGATATTACTAGGTTATCCACGATTTTAAAACCCTGATTCGAGTTACATATATAGTTTCTGAGATTATTTAAGAAGGAAAACATCGTGAAACCTTTTTTTTTTTTTTTTTTGAGGGGCAAAATCATCCAATGACTTCTCGCCTTGGGCGAGGCGAGAGGGAGTGTCAGACTCTTACTGACTAAAAACCACCCCGTTCCTTCTCCTGCCTTTCGAGCCGGAGCCCCGGTAAACCCGCTAGGTTGTCCGCAGCTCCGGATTAGGCATCAGCCCTACTGGGCCCCATCTGTGGTGGTCTGATGGCTCTTTGAGGCGCGCGCGGAACGCGACGCGCCGCACGCACGGGTCTGGTTCTGGTCGGGCGGCGAGCTACCCTTGCTCGCCGTCCGCAGGCCCGCACTTACGGTGGCCGGAGATCGTCGCGCGATCCCCGACGCCCGGAGTGTCTCTCGCGACGGCTGGGGCGTGAGGAGGTTCGTTCTCTCACGCGCCCCGCCTCCTCCTTAGCTAGCATGACTGCTTCGCAGAAGGAGGAGACGGCATCCCAGTCCCCCTCGCTCCGCACCATGGCTTGTACCAATGCCGGACGCGAGAGGTCGCCGTCGCCGACTACATCCCTGAGGACACGGCGGTGCTCAGCCCATGCAGGGCACAGCGCCACCGTATGTTCCACTGTGTCCTCAGGACGGTCCTCGCAGTGATGACACCCGGGCGTTTCCTCCCGCCCAATCAGAAACAGGAACCTACCGAAACTTCCATGCCCGGTAAGCACCTGCGTCAGGCGGTAGGTGAGGACGCCGTGGCGTCTCTCAAGCCACTCCTCAAAGAGGGGACTTATCGCTGCAATGACAGCGAGCCCAGCCCTCGGTTGCGACAGTCGTTGCTGCCATTCCGCCAGGGCTTATAATTTCTAATTACAAGTTTGAAATCGCCAAGCCGCATTGAGCAAGTGTAATGATTAATATTCAAAACCTTGTTCGTTCAAGAAGATGCCTTTGATCGGCATCAGCAGTGGTCACGTATAGGCTGTTGATGTGATGTGATGAAAGTCGTGATGTTCCAGGTATTACCCTTATTGGAAAGATGGGTGTCTATAGCTGAGTGCTGCAATACAGTTTCTATATACGAGTAACAAATGCTTTTAAATTGTTATTCTTATATTGTCACGCCTTTTATCCCCGATGGGGTAAGCAAAGGCACATTATAGTACGTAATGCCAATATACAATATACTTTTTACCACTTGTGTGTGTTATAAGTCCCATGTAATAGGGGGTGAGCTTATTGCTGTATATTGGATAAAATTCTTAACTCCGTGCTACAATTGAGAGATAAATTTTCAAGAATCCGAAAAAAGCAAAAGTAATACCGAACCCGAGACTTCTGGCACCTACAAGATGGTGTATTTTTCTATTCAAACAATTATTACACAATGTACATAAAGAAGTTCACGGACCTCTTCCTATCCCTTCGGGCAAAACAAAAATTATGTTTAGTGCGTCACTTTCTACTTTGTTGCGTTCAAACAAGACGTTTATTTTAATTATCATAGCACAAATCGATACTTAGTTAATGATCAGAAGGCCTTTAGTGGTCGTAACGTTGGAAAACTTATTAATTATACACGATAAAACCATTTGATTAATTAATATAGCTGCGCTGAACGTTTTGACTCATAGCTACAAATAAATTATTTAATGCGGAATACGTTTCTAATTATACTTTTAAATATATCAAGGTAGATGTTAAGGAGATAAACGGTAAGTTTTTGACTACTCTGTATTAATTAAGAGTCATTTGTATACTTTTACACAAATACCTACTACAATTCGTTTGCAATAAAACAATTATTGGGGTGTCTGGGCCACCCTGATCATATTGTCAATGATTGATTTATGAGGTCGGAAAATTATTAAGTCTTTGACTGCCAATAGAAAACTGTTGAAGGCAAATCCTCCGCTAACGTCGGCCACCGGTGACCACTACGGCGTTCAATGTGTTAAATTACTCTTCCACCTTGAGGTAGCAGGGAGTGTCAGGCACTTACAGTCTAAAAATTACCTCCTTTGTACTTTGTTTTGTACCGGAACTCCGGGTTGATCATCAGCCCAACTGGGCCGCGCATGCACGTACCGTATACGCCCGGGATTGACACCTCTCAGGTACTCATTAGTGGCCCAGACTTCTCGTTCAATAGAGCAGTTGATGCAGGTAGGCAAAGTTAGTTTCACTATGTAGGTATGTCTAACTAATTGACCAGGTATAATCGGTATGAAATAAAATACCTAAGCAAATGCGTGGGAAGGGAATCCATTAAATAAATCGCCGTCTTTTGTTTTATTGTAATATCGAAGAACGTTGGAAAGGACGAATAAATATGGCAATGACGTACTCGTAGCTTTTCAAGGAAAAAGTGCTTAGTTAATATAAGATGTTCTAAATGTATCTGCCACGGCTTTAATGGGAGGTAGTGTTGTGTTTGAAGATTACAATAGTGATGAAATTTCGTACCCCGGACTAGTTATTCAATTTGAGAACATAAAGAAGTTAAATTATTAGTGACGACATTTCGTACCCCGGACCAGTTAATTCAATTTGAGAACATAAAGAAGTTAAATAAAACATTGACTCTACTCTGCATAAAGTGGTTCACAAATACGCACGATGCGTACGGAGCTTTCCTACACTTTCACAAAGAGAGAATTTCCTGATTATATTCCTAGATTGATAACGTTGCTATCACACTAATATTATTAATGTGAAAGTTGGTTTGATGGGAAGTTTAGATGTTTGTCCGTCAATCACACTGAAACTTCTAAACGAATTTTGATGAAATATGGTATACAGACAAGGTATGTACTGACTTGGGTGATAGGATACTTTTGATCCCACAGGAACTTAGGTGAAGCCGCTGGCAGAAGCTAGTCAAATATACAATCGAAGTCCGGGCTCAAAACAAATCCTGAAACATTTTTAAAGGTCAAAAACGGTCAAAATAAACATTACCTTTACCACAAATAGGTATAAAGCCTAACATAATAAGCCTAGCTTTTCCACGCCGACTTGTGTATGCAAATCAGTGTTTAAATGTCACTTGTCAGTTGGCGTGGAAAGGGTGATGACCTAGAAACTAAGTACTAGTATTATCAGAAAGATGAACGGGTACCCAGTGTTATTAGAAGGTCCCTATTAGTATTTAGGTAAATTACCTAATAAATATTGAGAGATGTATCGTGGTCGTGGTAGAAAAACTGCTGTAAAGTTGGATTTGTTTTTGTAAACTGGACTCCAGGATTTGGACTAAGGGTCTAAAGTTGACTAAGGAGAGATAGGTATAAAGGACAGTTCATAGTTGAGTTTAGTGCCTTCTCCACATAGGAGGCTTACTTATAACCTTAAGAACTTTTTTTTGATGTGGTAAAATCATCCAATGACTTCTCCCGCCTTGTGCGAGGCGAGAGGGAGTGTCAGACTCTTACTGACTTAAAACCACCCTATGCTTACTCTTGCTTTTCGAGCCCGAGCCCCGGTAAACCCGCTAGGTAGACCGCAGCTCCGGATCAGGAACCTTAAGAACTTAACTTAATCATACCTCCATTTACTTACTTAGATTCAAATTCTTTAGCTTACTCTCTCCCAAATGCCTAAATGTCTAGGATCTAGGAACGCACCAAGGAGCTCGTGAAGATCAGTCAAGATTATGACAAAAAGCTAAAGAAGGCGATCAAAATAAAAATAGAAAGTCAACTACTCTATATGCTGCTCGTGTAAACGCAATCTCTGAGGAGTTCCCAACAAGGCTATCTACCATCAGTACCAAGTTGGAGACACGAGAGTACATTCAAAACCAAATTATCACTACACCTCACAGCGTCGCTAGTGTCTTCACAAAAAAAGTTCCACCATACATTTTTGTTCTGAACAATTTTAGTTCCATTTTTCGCCACCGGCACATTTAAGTTGGTTTCGCTGTAACTTGGCGCCATTGAAACGTACTGTGACAAAATTGAAGGAAATGAGTTACTTTTTATGGTGAGAAGTTTGTACAATGACATTACATCACGCCGGCTTACTTTGAACAGATAAGCAGTTTGTTTGGTGTAGTAGGTACTTACTCACATTTTTGTTACGTGTCAAGTGTAGTGTAAATGGTAATGAGAGAAAAGGGCTTATTGCCATAATATAAGAAGTTTGAAATATGACGATAGTTAAAGACTGAGGTACTTTACGCATTACAATTAATAAAAAAATCAATCAAGTTTTATTATAAGGTATTAATTTTAAACTACAATAATATTCTGCCACCAATAATGTTCACACCACTACTTTCATTATGTGTTTTTATTTTTGAGGGGAGAAAAACATCCAATGTCTTTTCATCAGACAATCATCAGATTCGAATTAGACTCTTACTAACTAAAAACCCGCCAGGCAGTCCACAGCTCCGGGGCATATTTTGCGGTAATTTTTACACTATTACAATAAAAAAATTAATGAATACGTTTCTAGTTCGCTGCATTTTAGAGAACCGCTTGTGTCATTTGTTTTTTCAAAACATACTACAAAATGTGGCAAGTCAAAAAATGGACACAGAAAATGAGACACTAATTCCACCTCCATATTTGCGCTGGATAGGAAGAAAAACATTGTCTTCACTACTTACGATGCAAAGCAGGTATAAGGACCTATTGAAAACCATAGATGTCTATCATTCATGATAAGTGGCAACGATGTTGGTTGGTGATAATTTATAATTAACAACCTGTCTCTGTTTATGTTGCACGACCATATTTATTTCACTTCTGGTTCTAATGTATGAAGGTTTTGATGTTACTTATCATAATGCAGAAAATAGATAAAAATAATTATTGTAGAATGTAGATGAATTAATTATACAAAATGCAACACAGTAATGAACTTCTTTTCTGTTTTTTTTTTTTTTATGGAATATGTATGCAAACAAGCCGACTCGTATCATGATGGTAAGTGATCAGCGCCGCCTATGGATGTGCAGGTGTCCATGGGCGGCGCACATAGCACGCAACACCAGTGGAGTCACCGGTGCGTTGCGTGGCGCTTTGGAGGTTTAGTAGGTACAAAGTCGGAATTAGGGATTAAAAAAAATACAATGATTGAATCGTTTCTTGGTTGGTCCTGAGTCTGATTTTAGGATTAAAAGTGTTACTTAACTTAAAATATCCTAAAACATGATAATTTGCATTGTTTACTTAAACAGCTCAAGCATAAATTGCAAAACAATAATTGCAAAGTATAATAACAACATCATCACACAGCTTGCTTGCATCAAAACACAAAAAATCACCAATTTAAAACAAACCAACCACGGTCTTGTCCCATAAAATACAAAACACTATCAAAATCCGTCAAGCAACGCAGTCATTGTTGTACAAAATGTTCACATAATTTTGTGTTATCCAAACATCTGTGGTAGAACAGTCGACCGATGTGTAGACAAACTTATTTGTAACGTTGTAGGCACGTTCAGAACAATAGGACCGAGCCTATCTAGCTTAGAGATAGAGCACGCTAATTGTAGGGCTGCTTCTGATTTACTAATTAATTTCAATACATTATTTCAATTATGATTGGTTTGAGGCAGCTGTGGGATAGGGTTGAGCTGGATCCCGTGCGTTTGTTTAGCCATCAGACCACCACAGATACACCCGGAGCTGCGGATTGTCTAACCGGGGGCTCTGACTCGTAGGAGTAGGAACAGGGTGGTTTTTAGCACGTTAGAGTCTGACAGTGCCGCTGAGCAATTAGATGATTTTCCCCCTAAAAAAAGGTGAGCTGGGTTTATCTGATCTGAGACTGATTAGGCTTTTTTGTAAACGAGTGGACAGGCCCTTCATCGTTTTTGAATCATCGAATTTTAATTTGCAAGAAGAAATTGTTTACTGACCACAATCAATTTTTCCTTTCGAAGACTAGATTACCTACAATGAACCACTTTTTATCGGGAAATTATTTTCGAGGCAAACATTTTTAAAGGCCATAACAACCATTGAGCAACATTGTCAGCCAAGAGTAATTAACAACTGCCAGCCCTGTACAACCAAATCTAGGTTTAATGTCACCAAACTACAAAGCAAGTGGTATGCGGTATATTACAGTACACCTACAGGGCTATGTCAATCACGACCTACTAACTGTAATAAATCTCAGCCTATCTTCTCCATCTATTAGCATTTAATGTGCGACGGGCAAAATTGTGTACTTATTTGGTGAAATCTGATGGTCGGTTGCGTTTCAAGTCTTGTAAGGGATATTCTTGATGTTTGTCAATGATATATGGTTTTGTATGTCTTTTAATCCCCGAAAGGGTGGGGTGAAGAGACAGATCCACTCATCACCAGTTGGAGTACTCAAATCCACTCAGGCCAATCTATTGCCATATTCCGGACCCAATAATTTGACTTTCAAAGTCTTTTTGGATGAAATGATTTGACTTTGGCTTGTACAATTCTATTCTTCATATTAAGACTGAAAAATTTTGGAAAACCCAAAAAAGGGATATATCCAATAATACATTGTTACACTCAGAAATCGAAATAGCTACCTCTATCGGCGCTTGCTATATAACCCAATAATAACACTAATGGTCAATAAATACCCGTACATAGTAAAACATGTTCGACCATCAATAAAACTTTGCCTATCCTCACATTGAACGCGTGCATCATAATAAGGATCGATAGGACAAGGATATTTAGAATTCCTCAGCGCGCACAAACTATTAGTATTTTTAGTAATATTATGTTCCATTTGTCAAAGGTCGTGCATTCGAGGCTATTGCTGTGGGCGGTCTTTACATACATATACTCCGATCTGTCAAAAGCTTTTAACGCATTTTCAACTTTAATATTTGGTATTAAAGTCTATATTCTGTTGAAGGGTTTTGGATAGTTCGTGTAGCTTGAGGTGCTGCTGCCTATTAATGTGTAGTAGAAATATAAAATTTTCGTGTTTTCGCATAATAAGGTTGTAAACCTAAATACTTGGTCATCTTTTTGTCATTTGTGTTTTGTATACTTATTGTATCTTAGAAAAATGTCATTATTTTTAACCGACTTAAAAAAGGACGTTCTCAAAATGGAAGTTTGACCTGTATTTATGTATATCTCGCGTTTGGTTGAACCGATTTTGATCCGGTTTACAATTACAGCATAGTATTTTTTAGACTTAAGCGAAAATTTTAGGAATGGGTATTACCCGACTTATAAAAAGAGGCGGAGAAGAAAATTAAAAGCTATTTTATTTTACCTGGTTACTTAAAAAACTTTAAAATGAATGAAGATTTCTTTGATATTGGGTATTAAATAACAATATTTATTACTGGCGACAATTAGACGACAGCGAAATTCGAAGAAGCTAATAGAGATAGCAGATACAAGGTAACAATCAGTCAAAAAAATTAAAAAAGTATAAAGACCCATCTAAACTAATCGCTTTGATACTGACCGGTGAAACGTAAACAATACTACACTAACATCGAATCAAAAGCCATGAAACCATCTCTTCTAAGAAATCGTTTGAATGAATCCGATCCAATCTTAACATATCACCGAAATGCTTTCTCAGAATTCCATGTTACTCATAGGGTCTTGGGGAAATTGGTTTGGATAGCGATCATCGTTACAATCATCAATAAACTGCAGGTATTGCCAAAATCCTTTAAGGAAACGATTTCTTATCGATCTTATTTAAACTTCCTTGAAATTTGGTCCTGTAGGTACACCACGTCAAGCTATGCAAAACCAGTATAACCTGACCGTCAAATGTTCCGAATGATCATACAAAGCAAGACCACGATAAACTGTTTTTTTTTATAGGTCGATGTGTACAGCTAATGTTTATGAATCATTAAGGAAACCATTTCTCAATACTACCTTTTAAAAACAATCTTCAGAAAGGTCTCAAGAAGGTACCTATTTAAATTTAACGGGAAAATGTATTAGTTTTTAACTAGAAATCTAAATCATCGTGCTAAGTGACGCCATTTTTATCTCTATTCGTGGAAAAATCTTAAAAAGGATGTTAGCAGATGTCATGAGGATAGATCACAACCAGACATGAGCCATAAATCTGTGTCTGAAATCTCAAAACGTGAAATTTCACACCATAAACGGGCACATATGGCCGCCTTACAATATTCCATCTGTGAGGATTGCACACCAAACATTTCTAATCAGTCAACACGAAACTACCAAAGCTGACGTCATGTAGCGATAGTACCTACCACAAAATAAATACATGCAGAAATCCCAGAAATGGACCCCAAATTAAGAATACATAATCCAACCATTATTATAGGAAATTCAGTAGCAACGGACTATTATAATTTTCTAAACAACTAGGCTATTCCGTAACGGTCAATGCGAAATTTTGAAGGGATTGTTCGCACAACCAATGACATGGCGGAATGCGATTAAGTTCTTTTCGTGTTTTTGAATTGAAAGTTATAGAAAAGATTCACTGCTACTGCAACTTTTTTAAATACTTCTTTCTCTCCTGCTCTGTTAAAGTCCAGTTAAATCTGGAGTGACTTAACTGGACTTTAACAACTGAGTTTATGGTCAATCTGCAACACTATCAAGAACGCGTTGCTGCAAACAGGTGATTTTTATTTTAAAAACTGTATTCGGTCTCTTCTTCAAAGTCCTAAGTACTTCCAAATTGATGGTTAATTCATTTTATGTACGCATCACCTTTCGTTTTCTACAACTACTATCAAGTATAGATACCAATACACGCACATAAAGTGTATCTAAGGAACCTTAGCTTCCAAACAATCGCCTTACTGTATTTTACTGTATGAAATGGTCCTTCTGTACCCACATGCAACACTAGTACATAGTTGTCCTAATTCGCTAACCAATATGACGTAACTCCGGCCGCAGCCGAATGGGGTCGAGCTTTGCGCACGCGTCGATTCTCTATCGAAATGTGTTCGAGTGTTATAATTGCGATTTAAATTGTTTAACGTGTTAAATCACAGGTTGTTGAATGGAGTTGCGTGTTCGAAGGTATTCAAAGGGATTTGTTGAACATTCTTAGTTTATTGCGGAATTTTAGTATCGTAATATGGAATTGGAACAGGTGGTCTCAAATGAGAACGAGGTGTGAGGGTCTGTGAGAAACTTTAATCGGTTTTATCCATAACTACAAGTATGTAATGCTCGATTGTTTAATAATACTTTTTTTCTATACATATTTATTGAACTGACTATGTTTAATCTTATAGTTATTTTCAAAATTCTGTGTAACCTTTTTACAAATATTCAGGTAATTTGCCTATGCGATTTTTCCTTAAAAAAACAAAATAAGAAACGTATTATCGAGTGGTATTACAAAATATAAAGGTACATTTCAAGTTGTCTTTATTCAGAAAGAATAATTTCAAAAGATTGGTTTTATATTTCCAATAAACCTCCCTGGCAATAAAGAAGAACTAAGAAGAGAAACAAATTCCGAAGAATCAGAATAATATGAAATTGATAATAACGATGATGAACAAAACAAAATACAAGATGAAGATATCCACTAAGCAACTGCAACGGCGAGATTAAACGTTTTATCTGGTAATAAATCGTTGGTACCAGATCACCCTGCCCTTACAAGCGCTATATCATTTGATTGCATTTACCTCAATTAATCCAACACTTGTATCAATTGTATGATCTGTATCTAGGAATGTTCTTCCTATAATGGAATGAATCGAGATAGCTCTGTGATCAATTAATGTGTGTTATTGTGAAGGCTGTGTTTGTTGATTTATCTACTAGAGTTAATATGTTTGTGTGTTTTTTTCCAATCATCCAATGACTTCTACCACTGGGCGAGGCAAGAGGGAGTCTCAGACTCCTACTGACTAAAAACCACCCTATTCCTTCTTCTGCCCTTCGACCCGGAGCACTGGTAAACCCGCTAGGTAGTCCGCAGCTCTGGTTGTTTGTGTGATTGGAGGTGAAATGTAGACGATTTCCCTTGCTGTGAAAATAATCGTAATGATCCAAATGATTGCCAAAGGCACTACTTAAGGCTATTAGACAGTAACACAGTAAAACAATAACATTTTATATCCGCGGATATATGTAGATATGTAAAATTATGAGGATAAAGTGGTTGTTTTTAATAAAGGTGTAGGTGAATTAAAGAGTCTAAAAAAAATCACCATTACTGAGAATTTGTTACTAAAAACGGGAGATATTTACTGATCATTAGAATTCGGATAAAGTAATCATTGGATAAAGGTAGAATGTATTCAAAATCTATACAAACAAAATATTTTTTGTCTCAAAATATCTATAACCCAAAATCAAGTACCCGCGCCCACTCAGTCTGTCACAGCCACTGTAACCTTGCTTGCCCTATCTCTAATTAACTTACGTAGGTCTTTGGCCGAACTAAACACACTGACTTTCAAATGTTCCCATTTGTAAGAAATGCTTCTCAATTTACTTTTTATAAACACATAAATTATTATTCCTTGTTCTTTTTTTCTCGTTCAGTGTTTGAGCAATTTTACTGTTTTTTTTTTCTTTTATTTTGTTTGTTCGAGAACATTATTGTGGTGAAACTTTATGCGTGGAATATTTGGTAATGCTGTTTGGCTGAATGATTGTCGCCTCTTTGGTTACATTGTAAGTTAACCTAAATCTGCGCATGGCGAATTGAATTGTATGGTTTGGTTTGGCGTGAACTTTACGAGTTGGCAATGTAAGTCCAAATGTTTTTATATATAGGCTGTTTCACGTGTCATGTACAAAGATCTTATTATAGTTTACAGTTTAGCTTTCTGGTGTACTTTAGTGTCTAGTGGTCTATTTCCCGAAGCTGCAAACTGCCCAGCGGATTACCAGGGCTCCGGCTCGCAAAGCAGGAGTAGGAGCGGAGTAGTTTTAAGTCAGTAACAGTCTGACACTACTTCTCGCCTCGCACAAGGCGGGACAAATCATTAGATGATTTCCCCCCTTAAAAAAGTGTACTTTTTGAAATGCTATTGATAGTTACAGAAGTTAGATCTTCTAAATGACTAACGTATTGTTCTGCTTTACAGATCACAGAAAGTCACCAAACCGTAGCCGGTACCTCACCACATTTTTTATAACTGCACGTGTCTCAAACACGAAAGCAAAAGAGAATATTATCAAAGGAAAATACCGTGACGGCTGTGCTGTGCCAGACAGATAAAAAAAAAATAACAAGAGCAAATAATCTAACAGTACCCTTCGCTCTATTTACAAATGAGGGGAAGACATGGTGACCTATAATCGAGCAGAGAATAAAGGCCCACTGTCCTCATACTCACACTAATATGCCTATGAAGTCATATGAGTGTACAAGTATGTCTACGTACTAGTACGTGAGTGTGTAAGTAGTGTGGATTCATCTATGTACATCATACGTGAATGCTAGACGTTAGAAATTTTGTTAGTGTGTGTCCGTCTTAAGATGTTATTAGGACGATATCTGTTGTGTATGTGTGTGTGTGTGTGGAATGGAGTGTGGATTTGTAATTATTTTTCAGTATGTTTTTGAATGTTTTTGTTGTTAGTGAGTTTTGCTTATTAGAACTTTAGTGATAAGGTTTTCTTATAAGAATTCAATTCTTGCTATTCTAATAAGAATAATAAGCTTATTCACTGTCTTATTGGCTTATAGTTACAATCGAGTATCAATAAGAACTTAATCATGGTACTAGTCCTAGTACTAGAGAGTTTCGAAAACAAATAATTTATTTACTTAAAATCTAAAACTTCTTGCTTAGTGACAGACAGTAAGAAAACCCAAACTTCGCTTAACCGCCATTTAATGTTAACACAAAACTACTAAAACGCATGTTCAGTAGTCGCTGCGCCCACCAAGATAGTTATTACCCATTAAAATAGTTTATTACAATCATTCCAAATCCTAGGATTTATCTAAATGCTCTTACACGTAAATTCAGCCCAAGTTGGGCCTAACTTCGGCCACTGAACGGAACTAAACTGGCCCTAATAACAGGTATTTGCATTCAAATGGATAGCATACAACGAAATGTGTGCCATTAGTCAAATACATGCAATCGTGTATGAACTCAAATATTTCAATTCAATAGTACGGACTTGAGTTAGCATATAGGCTTTCTTGGGCTGTGTTTTACACAGAAACATGGTGGGAACCTTAATAGTTTGTTGAGCAAGAGGTCTCGGAATCTTGTACTTTTTGATTGTCGAAATTGTCCTATGATAATCTACAGGTTATGATAAATACACTCCAGCATAAAGGAGTCCGAAATACTTAAATCACGTGTAACATTAATTAGAGATGGGCGATTTTTGGGCAAATACTCACGATGAATAAATACTGGATCTTTATCCACTTTTTGTGTAAATACTAGAAAAAAAAACTCAGTAATCATCCATTTTGAGTACTTATCCGAAATATAGCTCTTCTATAACAGTACTATAGTTAATCAGTCTTCAAGGGCCCCAATGGGCTACACACATCACCAGGCAACCAGTTTATTTAAGACACCTTCCTTTACCTACAGTCACCTTCAAATTTACCCATAGCACCAAACCTACAATAATTGTTACTAACCACCCAAAACATCGATAAAAACATAACCAAAAAATTGTTGCCAAAAATAAACAAATTCAGTACAACGTCCTACTTTGAGGTTGCATAGCCGTCTATAGAATAAAAAGTAGTAGTTTTAAAGGACATAGGTTCATTGTACTGTCTCCTTAATTGCAATAAAGAGCAATGGAAGATCACACACATGACCTTGGAACAGTTGGAACCAACCTTTTTCTTTACATACCTATCCACAAAAACTCATTTATGTACTAAAATTGATTGTCGTGAGAACAAAAGGTTCTTTAAGTTGTATGAGTTTACTTTTGCAATAATTGTTTTTTTTTTATGTTTTAATGTTGTTTTGTATTGTGAGAAACTGTAATGTGGATTGAAATGTGTGTTTTGTCAGAAACTGGATGAATGGTTTCAATTTATTTTTTAAACCCCACTCTAGCATTTTCTCCTGTGTCGGGGTGGGTTTACAAACATAAATTTGCATACACATTACACCACGACACGAAACAACTATTTGTGGATCACAGAAAGAGTTGCTCCGTGCGGGAATCGAACCCGCTACACGTTGCGCGGCAACCGTGCAATCAAATGTTATGATAATTCCTATTCATTGTAATTGCAGGAGTAGGCGATTAATGAGATTCCTTTTTTTTGTTTTGTCACCTGTAATTATCTACCATACTTCATACAAATAAACGTATTTAAGAAGATACGTAGAATGTTTTTAATTGTAAAATGCTTTTTCAATTACATCAATATTCAACCTGCCAACTAGCCACTGCACCAGCCACATCTAGAATATTACAAATTCTATTCAGAATATTCCAGAATCCATTCAATAAACTTTATACAAATGCAATATCATATAATATTGTACAATATAAATCATGCTCCTATAAACATTTTCGCTAAAAATGTTATAAAATTCCTTATAATATGATTCGACCTGTATACTGTATAACCCACACGTGTTGCACAAGTATTGTCTAAACCATTGTTATTGTTATACAAAAGCGTGATTTTTTTCTAACATTTATAAAAACAATTCTAAACATGAGAACGGTTTTACTTTCTTTAGATTTTTTTGTTGATTCCATGTGGGGTAGCGGTGGTGTTCAGTTGTATTATGTAGAGAGATATTAAAAGGTAGTGGCGTATTTTACAGTCCTAAAACCTTAAGCCATTACTTTTATTTGAAGGATAGATACTAATTTGTACGAGCTTCTAATCGTCTTATAAAGAAAAACGTTAGAAAATCAATTAGATTTAAATCTTTATAATAAACGGTAACATTTTATATTAAACTGCCACCGTGCTTAGGGATCCTGTCTTATTGCCGTACTCGGAGTTATTCAATAATAACTTAAGCCACTTAGCAATTGTTGTCGGAACAAAATCGTTACAAAATTAAACTATTCTTAATTTAATTAATCATCAAATCGTCCGAGTACAGCAGTTATTCAATGTTCAAGTAATATGTTACTAAATGTGTCTCATAAAAATAAATATTTTTTTGTATTAATGGACACAATTTAGTATTAGACTATTTTAAATCATTTTGCCCACATTATATCAGTGTAAATAAAAATGTTGTACTGATTATTATACGGTTACAATGCTCATTAAAATAAAGATTTAATACCATTTAATACAATTAATTTTCTGAACCACAACGATTCCCAGCACTCACTCGAAAGCATATTGCATCGTTACCTGCACGCATTCCCACACTTCATCTCTTATTAGGCACGCTGTCCCTTTCATTTAAACTATTGTTTATATTGCTATCTCATTTTAGCAGAATATCCACTCACGAATCGACGTCATCTTTCACTCTCACTATCGATAGTAGTATATGGAAAATAATCAGATACTATAGAATTACTTAATAGAAAATCAGGGATTTTTTAACGCTGGTTGGAACTTAGAAAAATCCCTTTTATGTATTTAAATAGTTTCTTTTTCAACAAAACTTGATTGAATAATATTATAAACATCATCTACTTTAACTAGCTTTTTTGTGTTATAAATATGACCTGCTGAAAATAAGGCTTTGAATTTATAATAAACCAGTGCTATTACTAGTTTAATAACTATTAATATTATTAGTTTAATAACATTACAGCTATTAAAGAAAGTATTAAAACTCGTAGGAACATCAATTATTTTCTATTTAAAAGTACATATTTTTACATCAACAATACACCTTTATTTACCACCCAAAACATAATTCAGCATCTACATTTTTACATTATACTACGTGTGACGTAAAGCCGTTCAGCTGGATGAGCGCACAAACTTTCTTCTAAACGAGACAGCGATAGTTTTTTTTACATTAGAAAGAGACAGGGTGATAAAACAATGATACTCGAGTTTTTTCCCGAGCGATGATACTCTGGCGCAATGTCACTTTCTTTCAGCGTTTAGGAATCCGTAAGCATAATAATTGATTTAAGAATTTATCTTAATTGGTTCGTTTTTTTTTCTTTTAATATTTGACTGCCTCGTTGATCGAGTGATCGCAATTGTGACTGGGCAAGGGGTCTCGGGTTCGATTCCCGTTTCGGGCAAAGTGTTACTGGGCTTTTTTCAAAAAATGTATCCCCGAAGGGATGCACATTATGGGCAAAGATGCACATTATGGCATACCATAATTTGAAATGTAAACAAACCTTATTTGCAAGTCATTTAAAAACGTGGGGTGTTATGTAAAAAGGTATTTAAATTTAATTTTCCCCCTCATGACCTTACATGTCTAACAATTTAAAATTTACAAAAATATTCTGTAAAAAATTTAAATTACAAAACTGATCCGTTTTTGATAGACGTTTCAAAATATTTCAAAGTCAAATTACTCAAACTGTCAATAATTTGAATTGGTAAAAAGTGGGTCATTCGAAAATCAACATGTTTGTTGTTTTAGACCAGTATTTGTTTTGTCTACTTAATTTCAAGTTCACATGGCAACACGATTGTCGAGTCGCTGATTTACAAATGTGTATCTAACCTTCACCGTCACCCATCACCATTAGGTGAAAAATTACCTACCTCTTAAGACATCATCAACAGACAATACCCTAATTGACAGGCTTTTCTTAAGGGTGGAATATTATCCAATGCCTTCTTTCGCCTTAGACGAGGCGAGACTTACTGACTAAAACCACCCCGTTGCTACTGCTTTTCGAGTCGGTATTTACCCCGGTAAACACGCTAGATAGGATCTCAGGTGGATCACCAAAGACTTCCAGGTCAGAGACTTCTGACTTCATTAACAAAATCGAACCAAACTGGCAGAAGTCAATCAAAAAAATAAATAAACACACCACATCATTCCATATTCAAATACATAATTATATTCATAATATCAATTTCTTTGTTTATTCAAATTTATTGTGCAATTAGTTTTTAAATTAACGATCGAATAACAAAACAGCAAAATTATATTAAAATCGAGAACGTTTACCTCAACCATCTATTCGGACTTGGCCGCTTTTTTCCACGATATCGTGAGCAATCCATTGACTCCTATTAATTATCGGTGATAGAGTGAGAGTTTGGTGTCATTGTGCACGAGCCACTTTCAACTTCAATGACTGATGTACAACAGTTTTTCTCCATTTAAACTGTCATGCTTCAAATAACTCGAGTAAAAATCGGTTTTACTCCTTTGTTTTATAATTTGCTCATGCTTTCTCCTTGTACACGGGATTTTAGCTCGACTTGAGAAGGTAGGTATTCGATTTTGTTAATTAATTGTTTGGGAAAATTGATTTATTGGAACTGCTTACCAAAATGCTTTAGGTGTCTTTCTTAACTTAAGTATGGCTTATTTAAAATCTGTAAATCGATTATGGTTAAGTTCAATGGTTCGCTAAAACAAATTGAGACATATATTTATATTATGAGATAAAATAAATGGTATAGGATCATCCCAATCAGTCCAACCTAGCCAATTGGATTCAGATTATCTTTTTATACCAAATTGAACGTCAATGTCTATCATAATACACATGTAATATAATCGATCAGCAGCTATTTTCAATTCTAGTCATCATCAATCGCCATTTCAAACCGTCTGGATAGAACCTAAATGGGTCATGGCACTAATAATGCCATTTCAGGTAGCAAGCAGTTGAGTATTCACTCATTAATAAAAACGAAATAAAGCTATCGACATAGTTTTATCGAGTTTAAATTTACTTCACTATAAATTAATTATACTGACGCCACGCATTTGCAGGGTCCAGTGATCAGGAAGAGATATAATAAAGCTCTTTATTTCTTCTATCTATAGACTAAATTTCATAATGAACGTATGTATGTTGCTGTCAGTCGGCTACAATACTTTGATAAGACTGTGAACATAGAGTAATTTATTACTACTGAATTTAGGGAGTCCTTATCATTATTTTTAACTAGCTGACCCGGCAAACTTAATACCGCCTCAAACATTTTGTTCTCACCTTTTAAACCTTCCCTGGACTTTCACAAATAATTCAAGACCATCGGTCTAGCCATTCTCGTGTTTTATGGTGATCAAAGAACAGCAATTGATTTTTATATATAGAGATAAAAAAAACAGTTTAATAAAACAATAAATTGCAATAATATACGGAATCATCCACATCAAACACCGTCTTTAATTTTTCTACCGACTAAATTCAAAGTCGGTTATAATAATTTAAGGAAATTACGTTCCTACGTTTGACACATAGAGATTATTGTCTTGTTATTTTTCTATGCAAAGGTGAAGTGCACCTGTAGTTGTTTTAAATATAGCTAGATGCTAAATAGGCGTGCATAATTGCTTGTATAATTAGTTTTCATTCGCCCCGCTCGCCTTCTAAGGATGAGCCTGTTTACTTTGTGGTGAGACCTGGTATAAACATATTTCTATAAAATAGAATAAAAGAGAAGATTTAAAAAATAACATCTATATATAAAAAGTCCTTGTAATGTCTCAAAAGGAACTTCAAACTTATATATTTTTATGGTATAAACCGGTAAAGCAGTCGGATCACCTGATGGTAAGCATTTGCTGATGCCCAAGGACACCCGAAACACCAGAGGCGTCTCAAGTGCATTGCCAGTCTTTTGAGAAGTTAGGAAATTAAGGGTTGTTGGGGAATCAGGGAAAAATATATTTACTATGTATTATCTACTTAATCAAAAAGATAAAACTTAAACAATATACTTACTTAGGATTCCGTTGAATATCTCTAGTAATACTTTCCCTGATCCAGAATCACACTGATAACCACAAGACAGTTAGAATCTACTCTCGAACAAACACGATCCCCGAACGTCCTTCCACATCTGTGCGACCAATTACGTTCTAAAATTTCAATAGAATTAAATACACAGAGATTTGTTCAATTTCTTCGCTTCGTTCACTGATTTTATAGAGCCTTTCAACCAAACAATGGACACGTACAATACCTATTTATCCATAGACACACGTAACCTGCAATTTGAAAAAAAAACGCGATTCATTTTTTTTTCTTTAGCTTCCTTTATTACTTACGAACGTGATCACAAAAACTAGCAGCCTGATCTAAATCGGAATTCTTAAGGGTCGTGTATAGAAAAAATATAAAATAGAAAGAGAGGTGAAATCAGTTTTTTTTTCGTCGTCTAATCTGTCTTTCACATAACTTTCCCCGGACACAATGGGGCAGGTAGGCGGGGGCAAAAAAAGGACCTTCTACCCAAGATTGTGTGATAGTGACATTTTATACATTCGAGGTCATGATTCGATGGGTTTTTTCTACCTTTTATTGGACGGAATAGTTTTAAAACTACTTACTTAGGTGTGAGAGGCCTTTGTTCCTGATTTTTTCGATCAGTGAGTGTCTAGCGTAGATGAATCATTTCTAAAAATAGACGGTTAAGCAACCTTGTTTCTGGGATAGACGCTTCAACGATTAATAAAACACATGCTAAATGTTGGTCATTAAATTTGAGGAGCTTCTACCAGATGCATTATTAGCGAATGTTGATATTGCTGGAAAACTTCCTTCACACAATAACAGATGGCGTTGATGGGCTTACTACCAACATTGTAACGCTTTAGTAAAACATTGAATAATTTTTATGAGGTTAAAATATCGAAACAAGCTTTATTTTAAATACACGTTTGTAATTTCGAAATCTAACACTTTTATACTTTTATTGATACACGCCAAATAACATTAGGTAGATATTATGCCTATGTCGCTAATAGCTCTAAATTATCATAAAAATAATCCACAGCTCAAAATACAACTAATAAGTCCTAATACCAAAGCAAAGGTTACGGTTCCCTTATCAATATGGCCCTGAAAGACTGTCAGCCAACCTTCGCACATTCTACTTATATTTGTCCACCATATTTGTGCGTTTGCGCAAACAAGTAAACTCTGTGGAATTATTTCTTTGACATTTTTTTGCCCAGAAAGTCGTTCCACGAAATCCTGCTTCACCTTTTTCCGGGTGCTTGACTATTATATAGTGACGTCAGTAATTTTATGTTTTAAAACAAAATTGTAATCATAGGCCTGATGCGCCTGATGAAGGAAATTTTCATATTACTATTTTTAAATGTATATTACTTTGTTTTAATTTCAAATTATAGATACAGTACATATTTATTTAATATTCATTTAAGTATTTATTTATGTACTTAGATTTATATAGTAATCGTCCTTCTTATTTAACTACTAATCTGATAAAGGTATTGATTTCAATATACCAGGTGAGATAGAGACCAAACGTCGACCCATCAAATATAAAAAAATATGTTGGTTTGAATGTTTAAAACGCTCGATTTTCAAATACGTAGTTCTGAGTTCAAAACCTACCAATTATCAATGTAAAATTTGCCATATAATTTTTGAGTTTCTTAAAACGTCTACGAAAAAGAACAAAAACAAATGATTAACTGTCCACCTACAAACTCCACCTGGATTCCAAGTTTCTGAGAAACATTCTCGGAGACAACCGACATCGATCGTAAAGAAACTACTCGGATACCAAACACATTTCATTTTGATACCGTTGATTCTATTGTTATCCTCTTAATACAACCGGTCGTTTCGCGTTCGTCAAAATTCATCAAATTGTTTAAATATTAAACCCAGTTTATAAAAAAAAACATCAATTGTCATTTTTTGTAATTGGATTTTTATTGTGATATTTTCTATAAAAGAACCTATTAGGCTTGAACTCCTTTATAAACAATATCATTCCTTCAACAATATAAATGAAATATCATTCCGTAAGATAGACTAAACACAAACAGTACCTAAAGACAACCATATTCCGTACACATAATTAAAATGTCACGACAATTTCACAATTCCATAACGAGATCTAAGCAGCATGATTTGCAAAACATGTCCTTTCTTCACCACAAGTACTCGTATCCAGCTATAAATTGCCATCTAAACATAGATGGCCCCCTATTTACTGAGCCTCTACAAGCTTACCACACAGAATTGCATCAAAATCCTCTAATAAACCTCTTGTAGATAACGTTAAAGTTATGAAAATGAACAAGTTGAAAGGAAAGTGGCTGTGCACCTCGACTGTGATGAAACCACTCATTCTAGCAACATGTGAAAGGGGATCTCGTATCGACATGGCCTATTTAGACCAGTTTAGTTTTTTTACCAATCAAACCACTTAGACGCTAAAAGATCTAGATTACAAGATAGAAAAAGAAATGAAAGAATATTTATGAACAGTATGAGAAGTGCTAAGTAATGCTTAAGTTACATAAGTTAATCCAAAATGTAAATCATGCAAAATCTAAATGTCGATCTACATACATCACAAACAGGTACAACATCAAAACAAAATTAGCGAAAACAAAAACTGAACATCAAAATAAACAGAATTTATTGATCAAACTAAAAATAAATACAAATGTTAAAAATATAAATACGCAAGACCAGCATGGACCTAGAAGATGTGCGATGATTCACACGGTGGTCGTAATCTTTATAATCAAAGTTGGAGCTGTGACCCAAATCCGTGCAACCGCCGAGTACTTTCATTGTGAACGCTAAACTACTCTCACACTTACATAAAATACTAACACAAACCTAAAACATGCTGTAACAACACTAAACATACAAACACTAGCAAAAATACTTCACACACAAACACAAATATGAATACAGAATATACACATAGAGATACCAACACAAGCACAGCTCCTGTCGCGATAGACGTATGCGTGAAAGACATTTGCATATATAATGAATTAGGTATATTAGGGCAAAGGAATTCTGTTTTGCTTAATTTCGAGTTCATTGCATATATAACGGTAGTGTTATATATGGATATTATCACAGAACATTCACACATAGATAAATTCTACGTAGGACAACACCAGTACAACGTATGCTAGTGTAAAGGATTGCGAATGTGTGACTGTAGCGTATTGTGCTTCGGCATTAGAGCGAGAAGAGATGCGTATAATGTATCATTTAAGATCTAGGACATCATTCCCGCCTTGTTCTAATTACACATGAGAATGTAGAATTGATTGATGATGTCAATGAAGAATTAAAAGAAAAAAGAAAGTTAATAAGCAAGCCGGACTGTGGGTCAGTAATGAAATGACTTGATGACAAGGTATAGTATGTTGGAAAATGTAATAGTGAAAGTGAAGAGCATGTAATTGCAGTAAATTGTATAACGGTGGGCACAACAGTGTCACAATGGCGAACATCATCAAAAGACGATTAGGCAAATAGGAAAATAAGCATAACAAGGCGGGTAACATTGTCGTAAGGGTTTGTGTAATCGTATTTAGTAACGTTTTGCTAACCATCTCAACGTTTTAACCACTGTAGTTAAATTTCGTGTCGTTACTAATCCTGTTTCTATGCAATTTTAGTGGAACTAAATCGAAAGTGGAGCTGCAATTTGCTTCATATTTTATTACCAACCCAGTATGCATATGGATTTTATTATGCTTACACGAGTCATCGTTTATTCGGTGCACGCTTTCTAATTTCTAATACATTGCATCGGTTACGTCAACTCTGAATCTTTCTGCGTGACCTTTTATACTTTAAGATAGAACATATTTTGTATTGATTTCAATTAGATTAATTATCACTGATCAAGAGTTAAGACACTTTAAGTTCTTGCAATTGACACCGGAAGCGAATCTAAACAAAATTGATTACTTCCAACGATCATTCAAATCAGTGTCATACAGTCATAATCTCTTCACAACGGTTGCGTAAGTTGCGCTGGCGCAGCCGTGACGTAACCGAAACGAGCTCAGCGAAAGTTGCTACGGCAATTTCACTCTCCTACCTATCTTTCTCTCGAAGTGCTATCTCTGTTGCTCGTATCACTTTCACATCAATCTGTCTTACTCCCACTTCGGAACGTTACCTATCCTTTTCGTTTACATTGCTTTCTGGTATCCTTTTGTCTCTTTCTGTATCTTCTTCACGCTTGGCGTGGACCATTTTTTTCGGTTTCGCACGCGTTGGAGGCGTTGCCGCTACGTAATCAATTGTCTTCTCGTTTGTATGTTCTGCGGTTGCGCCTGAAGCAAAATGTTTTTATCCAATAAATATATGATTATGTACGATCAATACATTGGTAATTGATGTAATTACAAGTTATTAAGTTTAAGGTTAGCTGTGAGCATGTAAATGTTTAATACAACATCTTTGTAGTTAGATTGCTTCTGATATGGTTTTTATTAATGATTTATTGATGTGGGAGCTATAAATAAGGTTCACTTAAATGCCGAGCCTATTTCCGCATATTTAAGCCGTAGATTTCGCCTTGAAATGTGCCCTCACATTCAAATTTCTAGTACCGTGTGACTGAATACGTTCCACTATTTTGTCTGATATATTTATTTTGTTTACAATTTCATTGTATTTACTGGGTTTATCGTTTAACTTATCGGATCTATCTTTAAACATTTTTTAAATTATCTAAAGAAGCATGCTACCGATACAATTGAGAAAGTATAACGAGAGTAAGAAGTACAATCTGTGATGTTAAGAAAAATATTAAATGCTGATATAAAAAGGTACTCATACAAATTCCATTCACACCATATAACAATTTTTAGTTAAGGAAAATTAAGTGAAATTTAAAAAAGTTAAATATGTTGTTCAACTTTAAAACTTTCCCGAACTATTGGAAAGTTATCTTGTCTCGAAGGGCCTTAAGATAAACATATTCATTCATTAATAATTGGCTTGTAGTTAAAACTTTCACGGAAATAGTCGACATTATATCACAGACCTATAATTGGATACAATTTTACTTAAAACGTAATATGAGAGAATTAAATTAGTCATAACAAGGTATGAAGGTACCTACGATTATACGTATGTATATAATAACTTTTTATCTATGTGTGTAGGTCTTATTCTTTATATTCTTTTGGGCAGTTTTTGGTTAAGAGGAATTCCCGTTAATTCTCTTGAGGCAAATAGTGCAGAATTTGAATATTGAATATAATAATTTGCACTGCTCATTTAATCTACAGTGCTAATTTAATTCAATTATATAGGGTATCGATGTGGCTTGAACTATGCCCTGTGCAGTGACACCCACTCGCAACTAATTTAAATGACACTGAAAGTACGAAATGAGTATAAAACGTTAGTTAAATAATAACATTTTATATGTAATCAAAAATGATAGATAACTATGAATTTAAAGCTAATAATAGTATTTAAGTATTGAAATCAACATTGACATCGACAGAGTCGCAGGAAGCCAGTGGATGCAGGTGGCAGCTTGTCGTTCTACGTGGAGGACTAAGGGACTCTTCCGGCTGATGATGATGATTGAAAACCCTTTTTATAGACCGAAAAACAATAATATAATCCATACTTATAATTGGCTTAACCAACAACTCAATACATACATCACTAAACTACAATTTCCAGCCACAAATCTATATACAAGAGAAACCTACGCTCAAAATTGTCCACAAAATACATTCGTGTCCTACCAATACTTCTAAACTGCCACGGAAATGGCGGGCGTAGTGCTAAAAGGGCGTATATTAAGGATCGGATACTTCCAAGAGATTCGGGCGATTGTGGCTGCTTCAAGGTTTGAGATGAAAGTAGCCTGGCTAGCATTCCGCCGACGGTGCACAACGCACTTTCGTCCTACAAGGCTGCCGGCTCCCAATGAACTTAGCTATAAGTAGCTGCCGTGTATGAAAATGAGAGGGAAATATTTTTGTTTCTGTGTTTTGTAAGTTTTTACTTGTTGATTGGTTTCTCTTTTGGAGTTAAGTTGAGGGAAATATGAATTAAATTATAGATAATAGCACCATGTCTCCTTTCCTAAAAGGGTAAGGGAGGTGTTATCACCGTGAATCTATTTTGCTAGGAATAAAATATTAAATTAAAATTGTTTATAGTACCGTACCTTTGAATTGAGAGATTTTAAAGACCAATAAAAATATTTTTAACTAGCTGACTCGGTAAACTTTGTATCGGCAGAATAAATTTATTTTCTCACCTTTTAAACCTTCTTTGGAGGACAAATAGTTTAAGATGAAAATTAGCCATATTGACCCAGTCGTTTTTGAGTTTTAGTGAGACTTACAAACAGCATTTGATTTTTATATGTATAGATAAGTGACTATTAATCTTATTTTGGGGGTTCTTTAGATTTCAGTACAGTACCTACAGCATGTTATAGATTACAATAATCAAAATGACGATCAGTTACTATATAGCTACGTATGTACTTCAGAATATTAAAACAGACGTACAGGGTATTTCAGCAAGAACTTTGTTTTTTAAAACAAAATAAAATAAAGAATTTGGTGGAAAATGAATAAAAATTTTATTGTATTAAAAAGAGAAAAGTTTGGCAATTATGAATAAAAAATGATATCTGACAAATATCCACCAGGACCAAGCTGACAGATGCTGATTCTTACATCAAAAATTTTAATCACTTTCCCAACTATCTCACCTCCAGACCACATAGCACACCACACAGTGACACGTTGAGCATGCAAAGGCTTCTCAATAATTGCTTTAGGATTTTCAGAAGCCCAAATGCGGCAATTTTGCTTATTGACATACCCTGACAAATGAAAATGTGCTTCGTCTGAAAAAATGTTTTTTTGAGAAAAACCAGCAGGTTGTTCTGAGCAAATCTACGGCGATTTGAATGGTCGGTCAGCTTCAATTCCTGCACCAGTTGAATCTTGTAAAGCTTCAAAGCCAAATCCTTTCGCAAAATTCGCCATGTTGTGCTTTTGGATAACCCCAATTGTTGAGAACGTCGTGAAATTGATAACTTTTGGTCTTCTTCAACACTGTGGCTCACGGCAGCGATGTTTTCTGTTGAACGCCCCGGCCGAACACGTGTTGTTGCTGGCACATTTTGTACTGAGCCTGTCGACTCAAATTTCCCGACCAAACTCTTGATAGCGGTCTCAGAAGGACGGTTATGTTGCCCGAAAATATCACGAATTTTACGAAATGTAACTTTAAGAGAACGACCATTTTCATAGTGAATTTGAATTACTTTAATGCAATTTTTGAGCGAAATTGAATTCATTATAGCAATTGCCAAAGCACCTACTACGAATACCGCCAAAAATTAAATGTCAAAAACTGCCACGTTCTTGGTGTTGCTCTAATTAAAAACAAAGTTCTTGTTGAAAAACCCTTTATTAGATGATATTCATAACACATGAATGCACATTTAACAGAAGTGGCAAAGGCTAAAGAGGTCATGCTCTCAGTAGGTTGGAAATCAATTAGATTACAAATGTATTCACACTGAGACTGTCGAATAGATTCCATGTTATTTATGACAAACTCGCTTACTTGTAGTAATTGCCTAATAAGTATTGATCCTGACTGATTTATTTCTACTAGATACATACATGGGAGAGACTGGGTACTTAGCTTCTATATGGCATTTAAGGCTTTTCCTGAGAAGATTGATTGAAATAGTAGTGAATGTGTTGTCTTTTAAATGCACTATGTGCAAGTATTGTCCAAGTTTAGAAATTATATGAAGTTTGCTTCAAATCAATTCAAATCGTAGCACCAATTAGTACCAATCAATGAAAGTGACTTTAAAAGTAACTTTTGACTGCTCGGTTGGCGCGGTGGCTGGGCAACCGGCTGCCGCGTAAAGTGTAGTGGGTTTGATTCCCGTACGGAGCAAGTCTTTGTGTGATCCACAAGTTGTTGTTTCGGGTCTGGGTGTGATGTGTATGTAACCGTATGTTTGTAAACGCACAAACAGCCCAGGAGAAAAACCTGATGTGGAGTAAACTTGGTATATATTTTTTCTGATATTTGCTTCAGATTAATTAGTCGTAATAACAATTACTAGTAGACAATAATATAACAAAGTCATTTTAAAACTCTTGACCTGTAGAAAATGTTCACGTTAAACATTAATACTAAATTTTAATAGCACATACCAATAATTTTAATGTGGGTGCAACGAAATTCAATGGCGCACCTGTTAGACCTGCCTACTTCAGAGCCTAGGTAGTGCTCAAATAGCCAGGAGCGAATTGCGTAGCATCAAAGATTGCCAGGCTGCGCTTCTTGATGAAATATATCTTATTGTTCTTTGTTTCTTACGTTATTTCTATACTAATAATATTGAAATATTTATTATTATTATATATTATATATCGTCACGCCTTCTATCCCCGAAGGGGTAGGTAGAGGTGTACAATGTACATTATGGCACTATACAATATTCACCAACTTTTCATAATCTATGCTTTAAGTCCCATGTAATAGGGGGTGAGCCTATTGCCATATACCGGGCACATTTCCAGACTCCGTGCTATTACTACTGAGAAAAATGTCTCTGCCTACCCCCATGGGAGACAGGCGTGATGTTATGTACGTATGTATGAAACACTTGAGGTCTACTGCAGGAGTGGCTGCAGCCTGTATAAATATAACGGCTGGAGCCACTATGGGTAGAAATTTAAAAATGCAAAACTCCAGCTATAAAAATGTAAATATAGATGTCAATAGATTCAAGCTGGCATAATATAGATGATAGGTAACTATCAAGTTATCTGAAGTTTATTACCCGTCGTGTTTGACATGAATTACTGGTACAAACTGGTCCAGGCTATAAATGTTCCCTTTAATTAAAAATATATTAATAATCAACGACCAATGCAATGAAGCCTAGAGTGCTCATAAGAATAATTTTAGTTACAATTAAAAGGCGTTGAAATTATACGTATTTTCTTTCTTTGATTGAGTGATATAGCCATTTAAGTGTGGAAGAGCCATGTTTCGGCAAGAATAGGCCGGCTCGATCGTAATGATACACGTGAAATAACGCTTGCATTGTGTCAGATGGGCACCTGGCACAACGCAACACAGCAATAATACTCGAATCCCCAAATCAAACAATCCTCAAATACCTAACACCAAAAAGACCGGTAACGCACTTGTAACGCCTCTGGTTTTTCGGGTATCCATGGGCGGCGGCGGTTACTTACCTTCAGGTAATCCAACTGTTCGTTTACCAACTTATACCATAAAAAAATGGCGTACTAATTCAAAAGTTGAAAAATAAAATGTATTTATTTCTTTCGATAAACTATCGAACTTCATACTTATAAACTCTTGTAGATAGGTTCTATTAAATAACAGAAACATATCTGATTAAACAGATAGATTTCATATCAAATATCGTTGAATTAAGAATTAATACACTAAAAGTATTGGACCAACAAGACTATCTCATAGAAAAAGAAACACCACAACACCATAAGAGAAATCTCCCATAAACACCATCAGTAAAAGTCTACGCATATACCACGTGTGTACGCATGTCCAATGATATAACTTTGCCCACGAATCCACGATCGATAACTGATCGGGTGAAAGTCTACTATTTTCCCACTACTGGGCAAAATTCTCGTGGTATTATTACGTCATAGTCCCCATAAAATCATGATGGCTATCATTTAATTTGAATGTGTTGGAGTAATTGACTTATGTTCAGCTGTCGACGCTGCTGTAGCTGTCTGTAGTTGATATGATGTTGATGGGAGTAATTGGTTGGTGGGCTAAGTGGATTTGATTTCTTCTTGCTTCTTGGTGCGGGTTGAGGTTGGTCAGTTATGGGGTTATTATAATATTATCATGTCTAGATGGTTATGTGGTCAAATGAATCTATATTTTAAATAAAAAGTACCTGCAGCTACAATTTGCAATTTATTTTTAGACAGTCAGCTCTTATGATGTTTGGTGCTAAATAATTTTCTATGAATTGCATTAAAAAAACCCCGACTTTAACCTTCTTCTACTTTTGAAGTCGGTTAAAAACGGTGGTAGGTAGATCAAAAATGTGAAGTTAGAAGTATAAATTTAGGGCACTCCAGTAAAAGGCTAACATCGCACTTCTAACTCCTCTGGTGTAGCAGGTGCCACTTACCAACAGGTCAGCGCATTTGCCCCCAATCTCATTAAAAATATTATTGTGAAAATATCAACCGCATGAGATATTTCGCACATTTGGCGGACAAGATGAACTAAACGTAGTACCTGTTGAATTAATAATTTTACTTATTAATGACATCGACATCACGTCTTTTATCCGCGAAGGAGTAGGCAGAAGTGCACAGTACACGCAATGTACAATATACAAAGTACACTCATTTTTCACTATTTGTGTCATAAGTCCCGTGTAAAGAGGTGAGCCTATTGCCATATACCGGGCATAATTCCAGACTCCGTGCTAGTACTGAGAAATCTTTCGAAAAACTGAAACAAGCCTAGTAATATTTTGCCCGACACGGAACCTGAGACCCCTTGCCCAGCAGTCGCAATTGCAAACACTCGATCAACAAGGCAGTCTTATTAATGAGTTAATATCAAAGCGATTAATTATGCATCCCGAATTCAATTTTAAAGTGCGTGTCAGTCTATCTGTCATCGATATGTAATCGAGAACTAATTATGAGCAAAAAATAGACTTTCTATCACAAACAGGTTGTAGGTATAATAAATGACTTAAAATGTATTTACAAAAATATATGTCATGTTATAAAAACTGCATGAATATTCATCAATAGGTACCAGTTACTTGGCGATTATAAATATCTGTACAATTTATTTTTAATTCCTTATATGCAAGCTCGTCAATGGCTAACAAGCCGAAAGGTAGATAGTAAATATTCTTATGTACAGAAATAAATAAATGTTGTCTAGATGTATCTGTGTCTATAGGAATAAATTTTGCCTATATGGTAAATGGGAATTATTAAAGTTTTTACTAAGAATTTCTAAAGTACAATATTACCCGAGCACAATTCCAGACATATATTAATTGAGAATTTTCGAAAAGCCAATAAAACTTTGCCCAACTATGCCCTAGGAGGGTCGAATGACCAAAAACCCGTTGCATGGCGGTCACTATTGCGACTGTACTCGATCACCGACAAAAAATCTGCACGTCAAGACCTTTGCGTATCATCTGCACCAGTTTTGCGTTTTGGTGTCGTAATAATCCAGCCTGGTGGCTTGTGGATCTTTACGTCCCAAGCTTGCCCCCTAACGTCAAATATCCTTTAATTGATTGTTAACTTTATTATTCCGTTTTAAAGACAAAAATCTTTCAAAAACTGGTATTATTACTAAGCTTCTGTCAGCTTCGTCCGTGTTTCCGTGAATGAACAATATCCTATCACCCAAGTCAGCTCATAGATTATGAGCTGCTCTGTATACCAAATCTGTTCAATAGTTTCAGCGTGATTGACGGACAAATATCCAAACATCCAAACAAACAAACTTTCCCATTTATAATATTAGTGCGAAGTGTGCTTTTGTACGTTTGACATTATACCCATTGCATCCGCATCCCATCGCCAATTTGGTCCCGAGTCACCTCTAAGCTGACTCATAACAGTCCTCGCGACCTTTCCTTTTTATTTTTAGTTTTTAAATAACCGCCGGAAGTGCCTAATCAGGATTCTTAGGCACCCTTTTTGGTGATTTCGTATTTTTGTTGTTGATTCTTAAAAAGTTTGGGAATTCCGGTTTCGGATTAGACCTTTCAATTCTTTGTTTTTGAACCTTCGAAGCGGATTTTAGAAAGCTTTTTGTAATGCCTTGTTTTTGAGTTCTGTTTGCATGTAATTGATTCTGGGAACTTTTTATTGGATGTAAGTTAACCCATTTAAGTGCATTGGGTTTAAGGTCGTCTGTTTAATGGTCTTAAACTTTTCAATTTGTATATTAATTTTTATCGTCACGTCTTTTATCTCCGAAGGGGTAGGCAGAGGTGCATATTATGGCACGTAACGCCACTGTACAATGTACACCCACTTTTCACAAGCCATGTTTTAAGTCCCACATTATAGGTGGTGAGCCTATTGCTATATATCGGGCATATTTTCGAAAAACCGAAAAAAGCCCAGCTATACTTCGTCCGACCCGGGAATTGCAGGCTACGTGGCCAACGAGGCAGTCTTGTTGTATATTAGTTTCTGTTACATTAGGTTGCATTTGCAGTGGAGAAAAAAAAACACTGCTAATGTATGAGTACCTAAAAAGCTCCCATAAAATATTGCTTTTAAATTATTTACAGTTTAAATTTAATGCAAAACAAATCACCTCTTATCAAATGGGAATAATAAAGCTATAAAATAAAACAGCTATAAAAGATAAATATTTGAATACATTTTATTAAAGAATAAAACAAAAGATAAACAAAGAAACATATAACACAAATCATATATAAAATAAATTAATTGACATCACATTGAATGGGTCGAAAGCTCATCAGAATTTCTTTCAAAGAACGCATAGTTCAATAGAAACTCTTGATAATCATCTATTTTCTAATTCGCTATGGCTTCTGAATGAAACATTACGCATCACTATTAATTATTATCATAAAACGCCTAAGGAAATGATGGGAGAAAGTCGTAACTCAGAAGCTAACCGCCTGAACCAAATATTATTTTCAAATGTGGGAGCGCCATGCTTCGCCACGAATGGGCCGGCTCAACCGGAGTGATACCACGGTCTCGCAGAAAACCGGCGTGAAACAACGCTTGAGTTGTGTTTCGTTGTGTGAGTGAAGTCACCGAGGGCTCAATTAATTTCAGAATGTTCGATTTCAGAATTTACTTTAGTCTCCTTTGGACGCAATTCAATGCGACTATCGAGTACCTCTATCTAAATTTCTACAGAATAAAACAGGTTCGAATTGTTATCTCTAATTTATAGAGACTGCAGCTTAAAAAGTGCAATAAAGTTATATATTTTTAAAAAATATAGGTAGGTATACAATATTTTAATAAAATATATATTCAAATAAGCGAACGTAAATGTTACGTTTCCTTGGGTAGATAACCCAAATCATAAATCAGTAAACTAAAACCAAAAGCAAAAAAGGAATAAAAGTTTCTATTTTCGAATCTTAAAACAGTCGGCCATATTGCACTACGATGACGTCATTTCAACAAAAGTCGAATGTCACTTTGACAGACATGGATGGTAAGGATTCAAAAAAAGAAAGACTGAAAATTATGACACATGACTTAAAGAAGGATCTTATAAGCTCTTTGGTCCTTTTTAAAGATTCTAGGAAAGAGTTCAGATAAATTATATTCGTTCGTTTAAACTTTTTCCTCTTTCAATACCTACGCATATTTTTTGGTAATCTCGCTCCAAGGTCAGCGTTTAGAGGTTATTTAAGTCAGTTTAGAAGTCATATGAATGAGAGAATTAGTGCGTCATATTTAGCCTCTAATGCTAACGGATACAAAGGATATTTTATGTGATTAATAAGATAAAGCTGAGGTAATTGAGTTGCACTTAGTAAGTGATTAATGTAAACAGTAATATAATCTTTCTGTTTGTAAGCAATATTTCTTTTCTTTCTTTCTTCTTTAAAAATATCGCTGCCCAACACTAGAATTTTCTCCTGTATCGTGGGTGCGTTGAAAAACACATGACACCCAGACCCAAAACAACAAAATCTTTTAAATCACACAAACTGTTGCTCCGTCTAGGAATTGAACCCGCTACACATTGGTTTTGCCCAGCCCTCGCTGCTATAAAACTTGGTATAATCGTACTTTAATATCCTGAGCACAACACTAGGTACTATTAATCCCGAAAACGTACCGTACGTATAATTTAATTAGAATTAAATTATTATAGTTTTTTATACTGTAAGTAAACTAAAAATTTGAGGTTGGATAATTTAATTATAATTAAATTATACGGACGGATTTAATTATAATTAAATTATCCAACCTCTAATTTTTAGTTTACTTACAGACCGGAGATTGTACACATTATCTTTATATACCTACACCTACCCAAAAAGGTACGTCGGTTGAAAATATACAATTATGACATAATTTGTTCTAAATTCAAGGTGAAACGGTGAAATATTAATAATAAACCTAAAATGTATTGGAAATACCAACTTTTTCAATGTCAACGAATGCATATTAAAGAACGGAAATCCTCGTGACGTTTTTCAATCAAAATGCTAATAGGTATTTTATAGTATCTACTATTATAATACTAAGCATTTTTTTCATTATTTATATACAATAAAATGTTTTTGAATATATAATTCGGATGAATTCTTCAATGAAGACATAAATACTAGAAGTTCTATTTATTTTTAGCTTGAGGCTAAATTGTATTCCGTGTTGTCTTGTCAGTTTCACAATTAAATACACGAGAATCATCTTTAAGGTCAAGTAAATAAATAATATTTCAAATTCCAAATCCATCTTCTTGTCTTAATTTGTGAAGAGGGACAGAGGGACTCTTCATCATGAGGAGCATGCATAGACGCGACGACACGACGTCGCGCAGCCTACTGAGAGAGTCCTTCTGTGATTCAAAACTAGTAGAGCTTTTCTCAATATACGAGTACTTGCGTGAGGAAACCGTTATTTTAAGTGAATTTAGTATGTTAAGATATACTAAATTCACATAAGTTGTTATAAAAATATAGAAACAACTTTTTTATTTTCTTAAGATCAACTGATTCCTGTATAAGACATGTTATTTATGTTTAATGTACGTCTATTGTATTAATTTTAATTACAAATAAATGCACATTTTATCACTTTATTACAGATTAAATTATATTATTAATTATTATTTTATTGTTAACACAGAGTGTTGTAAAAAAGGATTCAATGTAAAAACTATAATTAACGATGACAGTAAATTCTATTATCTTAATATTTAATTATTTAAAATTACTAAATAATAGTTGTCGTAATTTACAGAAGCCATAATTTAAATAATATGTTATTATAATTTCTGTTAAAATTATAATAAGAAAAACTATTATAACTATCATAATATCTGTAGGCACTTCTGTACTTAATATAAAACTGAAGAGTTTGTTTGTTTCTTTGATTTGAAAACTTCTTTTTGTGTTGGATAGTCCATTTATAGAGGAAGGTCAAATAGGTTATAAAACATCACGTTACAATAAAATATAACCGAGCAGAGTGGGTGCAACCGTGTATGTTCTTTTAACAATAAAATTAAAAATAAGTTAGTAAGTTGTATAATTTATTAGCTTAATCATGGTGATTAAACATAAACAATTTAAATTAATGTTAAAAATTGTTTATTAAAATAACATTAAATAAATAATTGTACACATACATTATTACATTTTATTACATAGTCAATGTACTTGTACCTAACATAATATATATCGTACGTTGGAATCATGACATCATTTTAAATGAATTTTATATGTACGTAATTGTTAATGAAAATTATGCTATTAAAGTTGTTAAGACCGTGTTTGTGATATCATTATGAAATGTTTTGTTTAGTTTTATTGTTGCCATAGAAATATATTTATTTATACACACATTAATTGTAGAAGAGCCATGCTTCAGCGTGAATGGGCCGGCTCGACCGGAGTGGTACGGCCTCACAGAAAACCGACGTGAAAAAACGCTTGCATTCAGTTTCGTTAAGTGACTGAGGTTACCGGAGGCCCAATTACCCCTCTTCCCAATCTTCCTAATCCCCGAATTCCCAATAACCCTTAAATTCCTAACCCCCAAAAGGCCGGCAACGCACTTGTAACGTCTCTGGTGTTTCGGGTGTCTAACAAACCCAAAAAACAGAATTAGTGAAATCTGTATAGCTGTTTTCGAGATTCGCGCTTAACAATAGATGATACAACACTATTATTATAACTTTGAAAAAAAATACTGGTTGTTAAATTAAGAAAACATTTTTACACTACATAGTCTAAGTAATTGCAGTAAGCATGCAACAATTAAGTTAAAAATTAGCATTAATTACAAAAACATAGCATATTTTTCGCATCACGCCTGTTTAAAAACTCAGGAAAGGGGTAATTAAGTAGATACAATGTCTTTAAAAAAAGAAGGTTATTATCAATCTCAAATATTTTGGTACTCAAAAATAAAATTTGAATTTTTTTACCACCTGTATTTTTTATTTTATTAAATTTATTTTTCTTTGTTTTAGTTTTAAACTATCATCATATCATTTCAGCTTCATCAACGAGGTATTCCTCGAAGCGCAACTGTTTTGAAGCGCACCTCTCCAAGCGCACCTATTTTATTCCTCGAAGCGCACCCGTTAGTTGCGCTTCAAGGAACTATTAAAAATATTAATTTTTATTTCCTCGAAGCGCACCTATGTTTTATTTTCGACTAGAGAGGGGATGCTAACTGAAACTATCGATAATAAGATATCGATAATCTGATACACGTAGCGCTAAAGCGCTATCTATGAGCAAATAAGGTTAAACCTTTAAAAATAGTATCTTGTCGATGTATGACATCGCAAAATGAAATTTTCTGCTTGAAACCGCCAATCAACGACTTTTATTACCCGACTGCGCCAGAAAGAGGGTTATGTGTTTTTTAGAGAGTATTATGTATGTATGTATGTATAATTGTTTGGCACGCTCTGCAGCCTAAACGGCTCGATGGATTTTGGCTTAAGAGGTCTCGTTAGATTCGTATTTACTGTGAGAGTGACACTGGATATATCAAAATAATAAAAAAAAACAAAATGGCGGATTTTTGGCGCCAAATTGAAAGAAAAAAGAAAGAAGAAAAACGCTAAAACAAGAAAGTCATCGTAAAACTGCATTGCAGTCGGGACCCATTTTAGGAAGCCACCCGTATGTGCCCTCACTAAGTTAGAGAGTTAGAGTTTAGAGTTTTTTCATTTTCATATTATAAAGAAACGCAGTCGGGTTTTTTAGTTTTTTAATTTAGTAATGATCCTAATGAGTGGACAAATACCTCAACCGAAAGTATTAGTATAATAATATATATGTCGGAGAACAGTTCGTGAACACTTAAGACGACCGCTGCCAGCCCCTTTTCCATGAATCACTTCAAAATCAATCGGTTTAGTTTTAAGTTCTCACCAAATTGTAAAGATAGTGTGATCGACACATGTTAAGTACGTAAGACAAAAAACAGTTAAGGGCTGCGACCCTGCAAAGAGTGTGTTTTTTTTAGGGACGCTATAGGACCCAGCCGATACGAGGAAGGGTCAGACACACATTCCTTCATGGGACACGGTTGCGCGATCACGCTCATCTCTTAAGACAATCCTAATTGTAAACTAGTGTAGTATTAACAACTTTTGTAAAAGCTTACATTACGGTATTGACTGTTATCATTGCGAATACAATATTGTAATAAACATGGACAAACATTGTAGTTCTCATTACTACCGATTATTACCGCGACGACACCCCGACTCCGTCATCAGAAGTGGGATTACCTCGTTCGAGTGGACGCTGTGATCATGGACGCGAGAAAGTGCGAATGTTGTTGGAGGTGCAAAATTCCCCGACGCTAGTACGCGCTTTCAATAGACTTTGGTGAGCTTTCGTGTAACCAAGAAATCGTTGAGCGGTACAAAGATATTTGGTGTGAACCACGAGGGGACGCATCATGCGCAGCGTTAGCAGCGCCAGTGACGCCTGCGAGCTGTGGAGCCCGTGTTGCGGCTGTGCGCGGTGTTGGAAGCTGTACGGGCTGTAGATGCGGGTTTCGGATGACAACAAGCCTGACTTGCTGGTGAACGACGTGTGGACGTCGGTGCCGCCACAGTACTTGCCGGAGTTCTACAGCATATTGGTCAGTTCCTTTCATTCTGTTTAAACTCTGGAACCGAGTTTATCCTCAAGAGTTCATTGCAAAAGCGTAAATACTAGAGTTAAATTAGTGACATGGCTTTTGTAATTCTTTCACGAGCCCGTCTGGCGCCGGACTCTACAACTAGATGCGCAAGGCGCTCGAGCGGAGGAGCCTGAGCGTGTGGTACGCGCTGTGTGACCGCAAGTTGTACGGGTGCGCGCCGGTATTGGTGGCGCGTCGCCGAACGGCTGTGTGCGAGCCCCAGCTGTGCGAGCTGCTGCGGCCCCGGCTGTGTGCGAGCTGCTGCGGCCCCGGCTGTGTGCGAGCTGCTGCGGCCCCGGCTGTGTGCGAGCTGCTGCGGCCCCGGCTGTGTGCGAGATGCTGCGGCCCCGGCTGTGTGCGAGCTGCTGCGGCCCCGGCTGTGTGCGAGCTGCTGCGGCCCCGGCTGTGTGCGAGCTGCTGCGGCCCCGGCTGTGTGCGAGCTGCTGCGGCCCCGGCGGTGTGCGAGCTGCTGTGGCCCCGGCTGTGTGCGAGCATTTTGTGCTGTAGCTGCTGCGGCCCCGGCTGTGTGCGAGCTGCTGCGGCCCCGGCTGTGTGCGAGCTGCTGCGGCCCCGGCTGTGTGAGCTGCTGCGGTCCCGCTTGTATGCGAGCTGCTGCGGCCCCGGCTGTGTGCGAGCTGCTGCGGCCCCGGCTGTGTGTGAGCTGCTGCGGTCCCGCTTGTATGCGAGCTGCTGCGGCCCCGGCTGTGTGCGAGCTGCTGCGGCCCCGGCTGGGTGCGAGCTGCTGCGGCCCCGGCTGTGTGCGAGCTGCTGCGGCCCCGGCTGAGTGTGAGCTGCTGCGGTCCCGCTTGTATGCGAGCTGCTGCGGCCCCGGCTGTGTGCGAGCTGCTGCGGCCCCGGCTGAGTGCGAGCTGCTGCGGCCCCGGCGGTGTGCGAGCTGCTGCGGCCCCGGTGGGCGCCTGCTAGCAAAGGTGGTGAACGAGAACGTGTGGACGTCAGTACCGCCGCAGTTCTCGCGGGAGTTCTACAACACTTTGGTGCGTTCTTTTCATTTTGTTACGACTCTGGAGCCGAGTTTTCCCTTATGAAGGAGTCAATATCGTCAAAGATTCATGCCCCAAGAGTAAATAATATAGTCAAAATGCAAGGCATTGGTGACAAAAGTTTATAGTACCTACTGTACAAATATCAGCTTTGGTTGAAATTGACGATATTGCTCTTAAAATTCTATTTCATGTTCTTCCTGACAAATACTTACGACGTGGTATCCTAATTGGTTACAACATTATATCTCAGGGTATTAACATCTTAATTTCGTTTGACAAGCTGTCTTTTAACAAATCATTGTCACTAAACGCTGTATCATCTCTACCCTTGTTGCAATAGATTTTAACGAACAGGCCGAAGCAGGAAATATCAACCGGTCGTACAAATACTCTAACGATCTGTTACATCTCTTATTTACTATATCGCTGAGTTGCAATACGAGATTGCTTTGTAGATGAAAACTGCATTAATTTACCTCAATCACCTAAGTCTATATCAGCAATTAATTAATTGACTATGAATGCTCATACTTTTCTTAAATCAAGTGCAGTTTGTCAGAGTTTAGGCTCAGGGTGCTGATATAATTGTGATCTTCGGATCCGTCCCAACTTGTTGGTTTTCAGCTAAAATCCTTGCGCCTAACCGGGTCACTAGGGTTCACTAGGGTAACCGCGAAGTTGTGAGTGTAGTCCAGTTGAAGTACTTATTGTAAAATCTTAAAAGTTAAAGTGTAGTTTGTATAGTTAATAAAAATAAACTACTGTGTAACTCGAAGTGTGGTTTGTTTGATAACTGCCGAGTCGCTCATTCGAACAGATCGCTTGAGAAAACAAAAATGCCTACGAATGAACATTTGAATGATTCGTCTGAGGAACATGAAATTGAATAACAAGTTTTCCAAAATATTGTGATTGAATAAAATCTGAACATGAATAGCAAGATGTTGAAAGCAAATGCAATTACTGAAATGTGTAAGGAACTGATGATTAAGATATTATGACGATTTACTTACTAGATCAATCTAGTTTATTAAATTTTTTTATCGAGACTGGTTTTATAACTTCAAAATGCATGTGTTAGTGTGTAGTCGTAGCTCCGGTTTAACCGAAGAGTGTGCGATGCGCATCTAACAATGCAGGTACTGGATGGTTGAGTGGATAATCGGTGTAATGCATGTGTTGGTTTGTAGTCGTAGCTCCGGTGTAGCCGAAGAGTGCGCGATGCGCATCCAACAATGTAGTTACTCGATGGTTAAGTGAAAAATCGGTGATGCATGTGTTGGTTTGTAGTCGTAGCTCCGGTGTAGCCGAAGAGTGCGCGATGCGCATCCAACAATGTAGTTACTCGATGGTTATGTGAAAAATCGGTGATGCATGTGTTGGTTTGTAGTCGTAGCTCCGGTGTAGCCGAAGAGTGCGCGATGCGCATCCAACAATGTAGTTACTCGATGGTTAAGTGAGAAATCGGTATTGCATGTGTTGGTTTGTAGTCGTAGCTCCGGTGTAGCCGAAGAGTGCGCGATGCGCATCCAACAATGTAGTTACTCGATGGTTAAGTGAGAAATCGGTAATGCATGTGTTGGTTTGTAGTCGTAGCTCCGGTGTAGCCGAAGAGTGCGCGATGCGCATCCAACAATGTAGTTACTCGATGGTTAAGTTGTGACTGGCTGTAATGCATGTGTCAGTATGTAGTCGTAGCTCCGGTTTAGCCGAAGAGTGCGCGATGCGCATTTGACAATGTAGTTACAGCTGGTTAAGTGATATCAACATACGGTCGGCCCACTGGTCATGTGGTGCGACACAATTGAGGTTCTCAAACCAGGTCTCATTATCTTTTGTTATTTCTTACAGTAAAATTGTTGAGAATAAAATAAAATCAAAATTTGAGCAGTTTCTGCTTAACAAAATAATAATGTCAAGTTTGAATTCAAAGTCTTGCTGTTTCAGTCAGGTATGACCGAGACAAAAGTCTACTGTGGTGAATGTTTCCACTTGCAGATTGAACACCACGCGAGGACGCGTGATAACGTCAGGATGGCCGTGTCGGAGAACAGTTCGTGAACACTTAAGACGACCGCTGCCAGCCCCTTTTCCATGAATCACTTCAAAATCAATTGGTTTAGTTTTAAGTTCTCACCAAATTGTAAAGATAGTGTGATCGACACATGTTAAGTACGTAAGACAAAAAACAGTTAAGGGCTGCGACCCTGCAAAGAGTGTGTTTTTTTTAGGGACGCTATAGGACCCAGCCGATACGAGGAAGGGTCAGACACACATTCCTTCATGGGACACGGTTGCGCGATCACGCTCATCTCTTAAGACAATCCTAATTGTAAACTAGTGTAGTATTAACAACTTTTGTAAAAGCTTACATTACGGTATTGACTGTTATCATTGCGAATACAATATTGTAATAAACATGGACAAACATTGTAGTTCTCATTACTACCGATTATTACCGCGACGACACCCCGACTCCGTCATATATATAATATACAGTTCAGTTTTAAGATTTTTAAATCCTGGTATTTCATATTTTAATTCCCTGGTCAAGTAAATTGTTCAATTTTCTTTTATAACGCTCGGGAAGAGGGTCCAAGGTAGACATGGATTCTTCATGAATGTCATCCACCAGTTCCCGCACAAAATGGCTACGGCTTGTCTGTCTGTGTGTGCGTGCGCGCATATGTGTACACTGATCCCGCGCCACGCGCATATATTGTCACAAATTAAAAAGTGTACGTATTATACTAATACTTTCGGTTGGGGTCTTTGTCCACTCATTAGGATCATTATTAAAAAAAAATAACAATCTATGGTCGATGAGTACAGAGTTCTTGAATATTAAGTTTTTTAAATTACCTTTTTTCTTTTATTTTCTTTTAGTTTTATTATTTTTATATTTTGATATATCTAGTGTCACTCTCACAGTAATACAAATCAAACGACTCCTATCAAGCTGAAATCCATTGAGTCGTTCAGGCTATAAAGTGAACAATATTCAAATTTGGCGCCAAAAACCGCTACTTTGTATTTTTTTTGTATTTGGATATATCTAGTGTCACTCTCACAGTAAATACGAATCAAACGACCCCTATCAAGCTGAAATCCATCGAGTCGTTCAGGCTAGAGAGTGAGCAATATTCGAATTTGGCGCCAAAAATCCGCCATTTTGTTTTTTTTATTATTTTGATATATCCAGTGTCACTCTCACAGTAAATACGAATCTAACGAGACCTCTTAAGCCAAAATCCATCGAGCCATTTAGGCTGCAGAGCGTGCCAAACAATTATACATACATACATACATACTCTCTAATAACCCTCCTTCTGGCGCAGTCGGGTAAAAACATAACCTTCTTTCTGGCGCAGTCGGGTAAAAAATAACAATCTATGGTCGACGAGCACAGAGTTCTTGAATATTGTATAAAATAACTAATAAAAGTCGTTGATTGGCGGTTTCAAGCGGAAAAATTCATTTTGCGATGTCATACATCGACAAGATACTATTTTTAAAGGTTTAACCTTATTTGCTCATAGATAGCGCTACGTGTATCAGATTATCGATATCTTATTATCGATAGTTTCAGTTAGCATCCCCTCTCTAGTCGAAAATAAAACATAGGTGCGCTTCGAGGAAATAAAAATTAATATTTTTAATAGTTCCTTGAAGCGCAACTAACGGGTGCGCTTCGAGGAATAAAATAGGTGCGCTTGGAGAGGTGCGCTTCAAAACAGTTGCGCTTCGAGGAATACCTCTCATCAACGAGGTCATCAACAGCCTATAAGTTGCCACTGCAGACCAAAGGCCTTTTCTGGATGGATTTCTGACGGAGGAGGTTAAGTTTGAGCTTCAATCACCACGCTTGCTCAATGCTTGGCATTGAGTTGGTTAAATTATTGTAAGTTATACAAATTTCTTATTACTTATTCAAGTTTTTATTTCATATAGATTTATTTAATACGTATGTTAAATTTAGTTCTATTTCAAACTTGTATACATAATCTAAATATTACGATATAATATTCAATTTTAATCTCATTGAAAATCACGTTCGCCGCATAAACAATAATAAATAAAGGGATCTATGTACACTACCTACATTTAGATACACACCGACCTACATGAGCATCCTCAAACGAGTCAAAGTTCGCCACACAGCCTTCAAGGAACCCAATCAACTATCTAATGAACTAACATGCGAAATAAATTACATGCATTGAACATTGTTAATAAATTTACCCATGGGCGTAACTAAGAATATGTTTACCAGACATATTGGATACATAAATACATCAATAGTTAATATAACAATTAATTATTTCTAATTAACATACAGAAAATAATGTCGACGGTTATTCTTGTGCGATTAAAAAGTTAATTATAGACTTTGGTTCGTGGTTGCGTGGACCGGAACTGTCAATTTCAAAAAAGAATAACAACCTCTTTGCACCATAGTTAGGTTATACACCTGGCCGGATAGAGTACTGTATCAAAAAAATATAAAGAAAAAAGACGTATTTTTGAAAAATGAACTTGAATTTGCTCGTACGATCAAAGCTAAAATAATCTTGGCGCCGTAAGAGCAAAAGATGTTTAGTAAAATTATTTATGACTAAACATCACGCACATTTTATTCCCGTAATGGTAATAGAGGTGCACATTAATAGTAATTGGATATATTAAAATGTAACGAATAGATATTCAGTCTTCTTTTTCCAGTAGAAACATAGGGAAATTCGTAGTTATCTTATACTTAAGAAGACATGATTCGGCTCGAATTGACCGGCACAACCGGGGTGATACCACGGCCACACAGAAAAAACCGACGTGAAATAATGCTTGCGTTTTGTGAGTGAGGTTACAGGAGGCCGGCAACGCATTTGTAACGCCTCTGGTATTTCGGGTGTCCATGGGCGGCGGTGATTGCTTACCATCGCGTGATCCGTCTACCATAAAAAAAGATAACTATCGCTACCTACTTGTCTCAATTTCAGACCCTATGCTAACTTAACATTCATTCCCAAATCGTAATCTTCAATGATACTTTACTAACACAAGGATTAAACCAAACGAGTTCCCAACACAACATCAAGTTACAACGATGTAACTAACCATGTGCTTATAGTAATTTAATTGTAAAAATGTCTATAGTTTTGCAATGAATTTCCTGTGTGGTCCACACTGACAGACCACCCGTAAATGTCATAAGCCTGGCTAGTTTCATACCAGGTGTACCAGCATCCACCTTTACACACACTATTAAGATTATAACGCGTACAATTTTAGCAATTTAGATCGTTAAAAGCTCGATGTAAATAATATTATAGGAAAAACTATTTTCAACACTAATTGATTCAAATATTCAGCTGTCTACTATATGTTATATTTTAAATTTAAAAGTCTATGATATAGCAGTTGGTGAGGAGTTATTGCGTTTTATTGTTTAGTAAAATATTTAATTAAATTTAATTGTTCTTTGCAAACTTTGTATGTGAGCATTCGTAGATAAAAATAGCGAAGAAAAATAACTAAAATTAATGAAATTTTTGATAAGATGGAAAAGTACTTCAAATGGGTGACAAAGGCAAAAACAAAAAACATTTATTAGTGGTGGTTGCTATTTTCTATTTTAATCCCTAGTATATTATACACCAGCTTCTCGCACAGCTCGGCCCTTCAACCATCCTCGATAAAAGAGCTATCCAAAACAAAAAGAATTTGTCACATCGAAACAGTAATACCAGAGATTAACGCGTTCAAACAATCAAACAAACTCTTTAGCTTCATATAATAGTGTAAGATGTAAGATTATAGTTTGTAATTATTATCCCATTGGTTGCAATAGATGACAAGTTAAATATTAATATACCGAAAAACCTTATCATCCCTCTTTTTCACACTAAGAGAGTCAAGCATCGAGACTGTAAATGCACTCATCAATAGCAGTTTATAAAAAAACCCTATAACCATCCAACAACAAATTTCACACAGAGCCCAAACACTAACGAAAATGTCAACACATAATAATCCCACAGTTTATCTATCTACTTAACAAGACCCCCATTATACCATGGTGCATGGCATAGTGACAAAAATTTCACAACGCGCCGTGTAAAGGGTTACCACACCGTAGGACCATAAGACTCGACCATGGGTTTGCGAAATGGCCGCAAGAGGTCACTTGGTGCGATCCACGGTATAAGCAATTTTCCTTTGTATTATTTTATCTATGCAAATAAGGCTTTTAAGTCATTATTATTAAATTTTATTAGTTGGTGTTCGTGAATAGATTTCGTTTTGTTTGAGAGTTTATTAATGTATTAGTTAAGTATTGTTTTTCTATTAAGAAATTGTTGTTTAGTTGTTGGTAGATTGAAAAAGTTTAATTTAATTATTTAATAATATGTTTTTTTTTTCAGTATAAACTGGTTTAGTACCTAGTAGGTTGATAAGACTTAATAATTAAATTCATGATCGTAAAAAATATGAATGACTGATATGACTTTCAATCACCAGAAAGTACCAGCAATAAAATAAAGAACTTACTGCCGTATTCAGAGACATTATAATGGTTACTTAAAGCATTAACTGCCGATAGAAAATTGATTAAGGCAAATCCTCCACTAAGCGTCTGTCACCAGTGTCCAACGTGACGGTTAACGTCTTAAAACTATTCCTTAGCAACGATTTTGTGCGGAAAACAATTGCTAAGGACTGGGTTAAGTAACCATTAACCGACTCTGAGTACGGCAGTTAGGTACCGAAATAACCTTTCATTGAATTCTACTTGGAAAATCAGTTTTTATAAGTTTTCAACCTTCGAAATATTGTAATAATATTTATTTTATTTATGAACAGCACCACGTGCCACGATATTTAAATTGTTATTTTGGTATTTAAATTATTTTGATACTGAATGTTTCACTTACAATAACTAAAATTTGAACCAAGAATATATGTAATCTATGAATATTATATGTATGTAGGTAAACATAAGAATAGAAAGTGACTATTACTCGATGTTACCTGTATTACTTGTTATCTAAACTAAAAATATTTTGAAAATAATGTGTTAAAGTCAAAATTGATAAATCAAAAATAAACACGAGAATAGTTTTCCCGAACTAAAAGAAGAATATTTTACCATAAATAAATACAAATAGAACGACGTTTAATGTCAGGTGTATTTACACCCGAAACAACAGGCGTTGTAAGTGCATTGTTAGCCTTTTGGGGGTTAGGAACTTAAGGGTTGTTGCGGAATCGGGGATTGGGATGCGAGTAATTAGGCCTCCGGTAACCTCACACACAATGCATGCGTTATTTCACGTCGGTTTTCAGTGAGGCCGTGGTATAACTCCGGTCGAGTCGGCCCATTCGTGCCGAAGCATAGCTCTCCCAAATAACTACAAACTTTTTAACACTTAAGCTGCGATCAGCAACAAGTAACGACTGATAAAAATAGAAATTAATTAAAAAGTAACTATTTAATTCGAATTAACAATGTGAAATAAAATAAAACAAAAAAAACAATAGCAGCCATTACACGGAACGTAAGTTTTGACAATTAAAAACCGTTTAAACTTTTTTAAAAATAGAACGATTAATTCAGTTTCACTTTCGAACAGTTTATTTTAAAGATTACGTCAGTTTAAGTTAACCTTCGTGGTTAAATACGGATGAATAGTAAAGAAATTGCTTTGTACCTACTGCAAATCAAGTAGTACAGAACCAGTTTATCGTGGCCTCGCGTTGTATAATCTTTGCACACTATCGACAGTCAGTTTATATTGGTTTTGTATAGTTTCATGTATGGTTGAGTAGCCATAGTCTCACGTTGATCCAGATAGTAAGTTAGCAAGGTTCTATTGTAGTCTGATTCAGAAACATAAGTTACTAAGCATAATATGCCTTTTTCTGAAGATGTGAGTAAAGAGGGATCTTAGTCATACTTAGTTGAATTATTTACACCAATCTAGATTTGAAACTTGACAATTTTTCCACATTCAAATGGTCGAAAAAAATCGTTCGAATTGAGAAAAATCAAAAGTCATTTTTTGTTTCGAATGAATATCATAACCGAGCCAAAAATTAATTAACATTCCTCATCATTTTTTTTTTTCGAAACAATTTAGAATTAGATTTTTTTCGAAAAACAAAAGGAATAAAATGCCAATTATCATTATCATGTTTTTTTTAACTACTATAAAAATTAAAATAAAATAAAAAAACACATAAAGTAATATATCCGCGAATGCGTCCGATTCTGAAAGCGTTCGCAATAAACATATCTCGATCGACCCTGAGCCACGCACGTTGAACACAAGGAACACGGAAGCGGCTCTAAAAATTCACGACGCAAATCTTACGCTAGTAATTTTCGGTGAGTACGTGTCGAGTGTCTTCCTCGAGAGGTACGAAACACACTGGCGTTAAAATGCCGGAAGATACCGCCAATTATCATGTCGTATCTAGCAAAGATCTTTCTAACTCTTCGTATTTTTGTTTTCATAATTTACTTGTCAATGTCTTGGCGTTTTTGGTAATTAGAAGTGAATGTGTGATGAGTTTTTAAATGAGTGTTAAACGGCCTTGTTGAGTGACAGACAGGCTTTATATACGCTTAGTACGAGTTTGATTTACGTTTAAAATAATCGAAACGAGAGCGCGTTCGGCGCTCTGATTGGCCGGCTCGGATAAATCAACCAATCAGAGCGCCAATCTCATGTCGATTACTTCAAACGTAAAGCAAACTCATACTAAGAATACTGGTCTTTTATTGTTTAAATCGACATTCTATTTTTTTCATAGTGGAAAACTTCATAACTTTAAAAAAAAGATATCGAAAAAATATTCAATTTAAAAAAATATCGATAAAAAATACGCCCAGTGTGTCTCCGAGGAAAATCCTCGGTACATGTCGGTGCCTATTTTACTTGCGCGCGCGTCGCTCAAACGGCTGCGCAGTCCTTTGAATGACAAATTTCATTGGGCCTTGAACATGTACCTACATATTTTCCTCGTGCGTGATCTCAATGTAAGATTTTTATAAATAAATGCGTTCGATTTTGAGAATAACCACTTCTGTGTATTGGACAATTGGATTACAGTAAACTGATAGACTTATTACGTGATTCGGTTTCAAAATATGATTTCCAATCTATACCTGGTTGATTCGGAGCTGCGGACTACCTAGCGGGTTTACCGGGGCTCCGGCTCGAAAAGCAGGAGTAGGAACTTGGTGGTTTTAGTCAGTAAGAGCCTGACACTCCCTCTCGGCTGCATCTTGGATGATTTTCCCCTCTTATAAAAAAACCTATACCTGGTCAGGCAAAATTCTAGGCTTCAAAGTTTTTGATTAAGCTTGATAAAATATTCGAATAGGTAGTTAATTGAGTACCATGTACTACACGTCTATAACTTAACCTTTAATGCCTTGTTCGCACTACGCTAGCAGTTTATTCGAGTAGTGAGTATTTAGTAGCCCTCTTTCGCATCGATTTTCGGATAGCAGCGAAAGAGCTACTATATACTCGCTACTGAACTAAAATGCTAGCGTAGTGCGAACAAGGCATAAGTTCCAGTCTAACACAATAAAAATTGCAATCAACACGCAAAGTACAGGAGACAATATCACTTAATTATTCTTCTTACCTAAGTAAACGCTTTAGTATTTTTTTTCTAACCAGATGTTCTAAAACCTGTGATGGTCTAAAAGGTCACATTTAAATACATTTAGTTCCCTATGGAACGCAAATAAATGCGGACATTAGTATTCTTAGACTACAGATGTAGGCAGCAGATGGTATAAAATTGAAACCGGATTAATAGATAAAATAATAACTCCAGTCTTAGTGAAGAAGTGCTAAGCAAACAAATTAAGAAATAGAGCAAAAATTGTATAATGGTTTCCATATTTTTAATCGAGCAATTAAAAGGGTATTGATATTTACTGAGCTGCATGAACAGCTGATTGGGTTTTGTTTTTTTTTTTTTAAGTTTGAAACAAATTAGAGATTAAAACGACAAACTGAACCTGTTTTAGTTATTTTGTATGTTGATACATTGTATTGATTTTGTTTTGGATTTTCATGTTGTTTCATATGCCATACCACCTTATGTTTTGAATTCCAAACGACTCTCAAGCAAAAGAACGATTTGATTCATTTATGAATACTAACTATTTATTTTATCAGCTGCCTGCTCCAAAAGATTTTATAACAAGAAGACAGAAGTACTTTAATCAATATTTAGAAATAAAACAAAAATGACTGCCTCGTTGGTCGAGTGGTCGCAAATGTAACTGCCGGACAACGGGTCTCGGGTTCGATTCCCGGGTCGGGTAAAATATTAATGGGCTTCTTTCGGTTTTTCAAAAATTTCTCAGTGGTAACGCAGAGTCTGGAATTGTGCTACACGGGACTTATAACACAAATGATGAAAAAGTGGGTGTACATTGTATAGCGGCATTACGTGCTGTAATGTGCACCTCTGCCAACCCCTTCGGGGATAAAAAGACAAATGATGAAAAATATCGTTTCATAAGTTAAATAACTATTGAAAACGCCTACTAACACATGCCATATTAACATGACACAAAAATAGGCGCGAAAAACATAACCCCACCCCTGCAATTAACAAAAGGATATCTTTCATGACAGTGACAGCTACTGCACAGATAAAAAATGCGTGACCATAGATACCGGTGTTAATACTTTTTTTATCCCGAAGTTCCACTGTCAATTAGAGCCAGGGCCGGCGTCGACATCAATGGGCCGGGTGGGTGGACAATTACTGAGTGTGCAAACATCTGTGCCCACCTGAATACCTAGTGCGGCAGTAATTAATTATTGTTATAACAAAAACAATGTAACTAGTATCTACACTCAGCGCACTTGTCCTTTTTGATGAGGATATGAATTTGGTTTTTAATGGGATATTTTTTAAGATTTCATTTTAAATGTGACAATGAGTTGCTCCTTTAATCAAAACATCCCGCTAAATATTTTAATGTTACATAACTGTCTTCTTTTTTTGAGGGCTGAAAATCATCCAATGTCTGTAAAATCACCTCGTTCCTACTCCTACTTTTCGAGCCCGAGCCCCAGTAACCCGCTAGGTAGTCCGCAACCAGGTATATAACTGTCTGTTTCGTTCTTCACTGGAACACAGTCTTCACGACAAAATTGCTAAAATCAATGTAACTGCTACAACATTGCTTGCAATTAACAAGCATAAGTAATCTAAAATTGAAAAAAAATAGGGTCTTTACAAAAAATATTACTTAAAACTACGTTATAACTTTAAAAATATGTCCTGTATTCTACAAAATCTCTAAAACATACCAAACGAGTGTAGCATACGTACTTTGAATACTAAATAAAAATGGCTGCCTTACTATAGCCAAAATTTTTTCCCAAACCTATTTTCCTCGTAAAAAAACATGGCCGCCCTAGCAAAACGGTTGTAGAATAGCAGCTCGTTGATAGATAGTACGTGGGCAACAGTATGATTAATTGATATGGGCTTATAGTCTCTTAATTGCTTGTTCGGTTACACTAACAATAGTGTATTCAATAGATTATAATGATTCTGTATCTTTGTATAGTTGTTTATGTTGTTGTGTTGGGGATCTTTGAAGATACGAGTAAGTTGTAGAGAAGAGACTAGATGGTTTTATTAGTTTGGTTGCCTAGGGTTGTGTCGTAACAGGCGTTGTTCCATGGGGTTGCGGAGCAATCTAATCAGCGGTCTAATCAGAGGACCTAGTGCTCCTTATAGGTGCTGAAAGTGGCCACCAGGTAATTTTAGTAAGGGTAAAAGTCCTACACTCTTTCTCCTCAAAAACTAGACTCTTTCCAAAGGTTTCCTCCGTCATAAATGGTTTTATTAAACTACACTTACAATACCTTTAAAAAATAGGTATGGTATGAACATTTCTTGCCGCAAAACTAGGATTCTGGTCATTTGTTCGTTTTTAATAACAAAATTTGTTCATGCAAATGTAGTCACAAAGCATAAGGTCTATCATGAACTGAGCGAGAGAGCACATCGGTGTCCTCCAGGATTTTAAGAAGAAAAATTACAAGAAAGATCTCCTTTATCGCTTGTTATAAACATTCTCTTACATACATCTCATTCTACAGTAGAATAACAGTCTAAACCAAACAAAACTTCCTACATTTCAATACTAAACTCAATAGCCCTTTCAATAGTTTCGTTTCCTTACACCACAGTGTCGTACGAATGCGCCTGCGTCGCTAATTATCCATTGAGTCGCGATAATATCAGACAGGGCGATATTCACACCGTGAGCGTTCACACTAGTGTTCAATTAAACTCGATAGGTACGCAACCATTGTTTGTGCGGTGTAAGTGAAGGACTGAAGCGAATTTCGAAGAACTTTGTTTAGAGATGTTTTTGTTATACGTGACATCCACTTTTTGTTAGTCTTTTGTTTTAGGAGGTAAGTCAAACCTATCACAATAGGTAAATCAAAATTATATTTTTTCAAAAAACTTAGCTGGTGCACTGTTGTACAATGTGGCTGTCACACATTCAATCACTTAACCTGCGAAGCAGACTAAACTAAACAATATATCTTACGAATAAAATAAAATACGTAAGTATAATAGCAGTGGAAACGTTTGTGGCACCCTTCTACTCCATGTCAACTATTGGTATTCAGACGCTAGTGAAATCAAGTTAATAGAAAAGTAGATTTATGAGATTTTACTCAGCTTTGACATATTTAATTTTCAATGAGTTACGGTTTACCTACATGTGTCAATAAGTGAGTATGAATATCATACATGACATCGATTTATCTACTAACTCGATTAGACTAAAATCAATGGAACTTTTGCTACTGTTTAAACTCGCTATCGCTTACAACTTAACACAGGGAACTATGAAAGCACTAGATTTTATGTTTTCCGTATAGTTCGTTAGCAACTATTGAACAAATTGTTTGCATGCTAATAGTAATATATGTACATGTATGTAGGTATATGCTACCTACCTAGTATACACTCGCGATGATTTAATCTTATTTAATTATTACGAACGCAAATAAAATAAATTAATTCCTATTGTTTTAAAAACAAAGGAGATTCTATGTAAAGAGTTTAAGTTATGTCTCGTTTGTGCTAGTCGGAAATGTAGTAAAAGGCTGTATAAAGATAAAAAATGTATGTTAATGCCCTATACCCTTATTTTTATACAATATAGCTTCTATCAGCGACTTCACCCGCATTTACGTACGAAAAGTAGCCTATGTGTTATTCCAGACCTGTATTAAAAGTTTTATCCTGATCCCTTCAGCCGTTTTGATGTGATGCCTTCAACAGTTTTCTGTCGCTAGTCAAAGGCTTAAAGACGATGATACGGTAAACTACAGTCATTTGGGGTATTAGGACGTTTGATATACAATCGAATCAAGGTAGGAAAGTTTATAAGATTATTACAAGTCTTGAGATAACATAGAAAAATACGAAAATAAAGATAGTGATAGCCCATACATTATAGAAGTACAGTGACAAAAGTATACACATCTATATAAACATAAAACTACTTCACAACCATCCAGCTGGACTTATTCACTGTTAAGTATCCTTATATAATAAATACTCTAACAAAAACATATCACACTTAATTCCATATCGAGATAAAAGATAAAAATCAAAGTCACAGTTTTCAATCAAATACATTCCTCAGCCCTTTTCTATACACAGTACGTTTAATGCAATTAATTAGCATTCAGTCACTAACTATGATTAATAGCACCACGATCGCCTTAAACCAATGCTGATAGTATTATGACGTCCACCCTTCATTTATATACAATATACATAATTGATAAAGAAACACTTATTGTCAGAGAATTCATTAACACACTTAAAACTTTGAAAAAAACGAAAAGTATAACATAAGAATAAAAAAGGCATTTTAAATTTTCAGTAGCGCATATGAGATTTGACTAGTTACTTAACAGATAGATACTTTAGATGACCGAAAAATAAAGATGACTGAAAGGCTGACGGGGCTGCAAAGAACTGCAAGGCTTACCTGGGCTCGGGTCCCAAGCAGGAGTTAAAATGGAGTGGCAAGAGCTGCCCCATATTAGGACCGCTCTTACAGTTAGAGTCAACAGTTTGAAGCTGCCATTAATAACTGATCAAGCAGTTATTAATAACAATGTTAAAAAAAAATACGAGCAATGAAGATGGGGGTAGGGCATGTAAAGTAAGGCAATGTATGCCTGGCGACTGCTTGACTGTATAATGAAATGTCAACTGCTTGGGTAGACCAACAGCAGTCGCAACTGCTCGAGCAGTCCATGTATGTACGTACGTAGAAGTCTGTAGTTAACAATATAGTTGCAGCTTGAAGCAGTTGACCTTACCTCGATCACCTCCCCTAATAGGAGGATCCTACTTTTCCGATCTTAGGGAACTTTACTCCCTGTTCCCTAAAGTATTTAATATAACATAAAGAACTACGAAATTACAACTAGAACATTATGATATTATTTATAGTAAACCATCAAGTTATTACAACGTGAAAATAATTTACAATGAACCAAATTAAAACCGTTCTTAGAACAATAAAACGTGTCAATTATGCAATAAAAGCGTTTTAGATTTACTATTCATATTAAGTTGACAAGGTCTGGTGGTAAACAAGTAATAAACTTAATTATTTAGTCATGAACTGTTAAAAGTGCATAATTAGAATAAATCAACTAAAAATCACGTTTTATTCACGTAAATATCTGGAGAAAAAGCTCTATGTCTCAAAACTAGACATCATGTTATTTTAGTAACATAAACATACTAATGTTTCACAATAGTTATCATTAAAATGAGCATAGAATAAGTTAATGCACTTGAAAACCTAAAAAAATTGGAAAATGTATACTCTTAGCTAAATAAACCGCTTTGTAAACCGCTTTTTGAAAGCCCGAAAACCATTCTCATAAATCAATAGAGGGTCTGCCGATTTCAGCCGGTTGTTCCTAATATCGTTATCTTTATGGTAAACTTATAACTCTTCGAATTTCGTACACCTTATGGAAGGAAGGAAATAATTTATAAAAATATCAAACTCACGAAATTTAAGATTCGTAAGTTTTCCATAACGGTGACAATATAATAAATAGGCAGCATATCTGGCAAAGCAATAAAAATCGAATACTCAGCAATCATACAAAAAAAAATACTTAATAGAATTCTTAAGAAAACAAAACAAGCAATCCCATTTACCTTAACAATTACCATCTATCATAACTATTTCAAACTAAAAATATTACCAGCATCTATACAAGGCACAAATCAACGACACAGTGACACAACAATGGTTTCAAAATAGGATAAAATTAATTATTAAAAATTAAAATAAAAGTCTAGAATGACAATTATAATGAACATTTATTTATCTGTGTCTAGGTGAACACGAATTAAAAACATAAATAATAACTGTACACTTCTAATTTTCTTCTAATTGACACCGGGGACAAGAACTCTTGAAGTGTAAGGCAAAAAGTTTAATGGTACTATGGATAAACAATATAAAATAATTAAAGGTTTTTGTTATAAGGAATATAAAATACTATAGCTACTTTCGTGCGGTTTCACCCGATCTGCTCGGCTCCTATTGATTGTAGCGTATTATTGTACCTTCCTCGATTAATGCATTATCTAACACATAAGGAATTATTAAAATCGGTAGGTGTAATGGTTTAGGCGTAAAGAAGAGACAGCGCCGTAAGTAACTTTCGGATTTATATAATTTTCAGGCCACTCGGCTCCCAATGGTCATAGCCTATAGCCTTCCTTGATTTATTCACTGTCTTACACAAAAATAATTATTCATATCGGACTAGTAGGGAGATTAGCGCGTCCAAACAAACAAACTCTTCAGCTTTATGTATTAGTATATTAGATTATGAAAAAGTGTTTCTCCGGACCGATTTCTTCATAAGTAATGACATCTCAATGAAAATTGTAGGATTCTAGAATATTTCTAGGTCTATTCTATATAAAAATATACAGGTGTAAAAAGTAGAGCTGACGGTAATACAGTAATGATTTATTAAGAAAACATCTCAGTCTGATGTCTAAGTTGCTAAGTATGTACCTTCTGCAGTGGAATATCAAATAAACTGAAACTACTTGCAATAGTGTTACTATTAACAAAATATATTCCATTAAATAATTTTCAATACATAACAAGGGTAGTTTGCAGCAGATGTGCTATGTAGGCATGCAACGAAGATGTAATAGCTAAGCTGTGAAACTATGTGACCATTTCCTTTGACACAAGCTATGTAGCTATGCGAGAAAAATGCGCAGCTCGAGTACATGCGAATGTATCGAAAGTAGCGAAGCCATTCATAGCACGTATCTTTCCATATAAAAAAAACAGCTTAGCTGAGTCCGTTTCCACCAGTACTAAGCTATCAGTTATACTTAATATGACAGGGGGAAGCCAAAGGCATCCACAGCAACGTAGCATAGCATATTTCTGGTGTAAAAGTACCCTAGCTTTACTAGCTTTATTCAGCGAGCCATATTGTAGAAAAACGTAACGAAGATTTTAAGTAAACATTAATATTGTATTGTATATTACAATTCACACGTTCCATTTCAAATTGCTCCATTTTCTACACTTCATAAAACCAAATAAAGTATTGTAAACAAGTCCGTCACCTTTCTCTTGAAATAATATGCAATATATGATTCATGTTTCATCAACCTTTTCGTCATTATTTTTCATTGAATATATTACTGAATTATTACATAAATCATTACGTAAAAGGATTACGTTAATTGGCATTTATCCTCTTTGGAAAATGTTATACCGTCTGGTTTATTGTCAATACCGCGAATGCAAGTGCGTGCATTCGGTACTAGTCATACTAGGTATTATTACAATTAGAAATTAAACCTAAACTGTTCTTTATGAGTATTATGGCAGAATGGAAACACCAAACAATTGGTGTAACTCATTTCAGTAAAATTAATTTTTACTTCATCATTAACAGCGTATAAGTCACCACAGCTGAGCAAAGGCCTAAGGGTCTTCCCGTACAGAGAAGGTTTGAGCATAAATCACCACCCTTGCTCAATGCGGGTTGGCAATTTTAAACTTACGATTAGAAGTTATAAGCCCAGGTTTCCTCATGATGTTTTCCTATATATCGATGGTCAGTGGTGTCTAAATAATCTTAAAAAGTTAAATAAATAAATAGTTTTCACTTTCATGACTACTTACTGAACTTACTTTATACTTTTTATACTTTCAGATTATTTTTCATCATATTAAAATACGCATGGATGTACATATATCCAGCGAAGTGGTTATTCAAAGCCTACTCCAAAATCACAATATGAAACCTTTCAGACAAAAGTTAACTCTGTTTTATATAGCCTTTGATACAAATTCCAAATTCACGAACACTTCATAAATACCTAATATTATACTCACAATCTATATAACCATAACGAAGAACTAAAAATGGTATGCAAATACATTAAAAACCCATCAATGTGTGCATATTTGGTGCAATTGACGACAAGACGAATCTCGGTGCCATACAGTCTAGCATCACTCTGTATAAAGGTTTTATACGAAGGTCCATCTTAAAATCCACTATAATGGGTGTTGCAGAAATTATTTTGTAATTGGCTAGCATAGTCACGATTATCCCTACATACTTATTATAATGCATATAGTATGTATGCATAGAAGTGTAGGTATGTAGGTTCGTATAGCATGTTTTTACATTGTGATTATTATATAAACTGACTGACTGCCTCGTTGGCCGAGTGGTTGCAAGTGCGACTGCCGGGCAAGGGGTCTCAGGTTCGACTCCCGGGTCGGGCGAAGTATTACTGGGCTTTTTTCGGTTTTTCGAAATGTGCCCAGTATATGGCAATAGGCTCACCCCCTATTACATGGGACTTACAACATAAATTGTGAAAAATGGGTATACAGTGGCATTACTTGCCACAATGTGCACCTCTGCCTACCCCTTCAGGGATTAAAGGCATGACGATATGTATGTATGTTATTATATAAAGTTGTATTCAAGTGTCGTTCTGCCCTGTGGCTTCACTTATCTCAAATTCGTTGTGGTAGATTAATTTATTATTAGTAGTAAGTATTCACTATAAAATAGCATGTTTTTTAATACAAAATCTGATCAATGTCAATACAATGCTGTGATCGGCCGAAGTGTAGCACAATCAGTATCTCGGGCATATTTTATAACTAGATCAGCTAGGTAGTCAAATAATATTGTCAACAAGGTAACATTATAATAATATCAACACAAACAAGGTATTATGATTCGATTGTAACTAGTGATGGACAAAACGGTATAAAAAATTAAGTAAAATTACGATATTTTTACCGCGTACACAAAAATTATAGGATACTTAAAATAAAGTTTCAATTTAAATTTTTTCTAGGTAAAATAAAACAAAAATATCAAAAAACCGTTACGTCTTCTTAGTTTTAGTGTTAAATTGTAATAAACTATACCAACTCGACACTACTTATGTTAAATATGAACATTTACCTATCTACTGAAGTTGAGTAATCCAAAAATAAACAAAATATTTATTATCAACCCAATATTTAATACAAATTGCGACAGTCAAAAAATACGTTTTTCAAAAAAGTATTTTTGCGAGCTGGTTACAATTTTTAAATATATAAGAGAATAATATTTAATTGCAGCTTTACTTTTTACCGCCTATGCGCCCAACACTAATACCAACCAGGAATTCTAACACAGCATTCAATTGAAATAACCACTGGTTACCAGACACTATTAGCATTGTATAGATAGATGGTATTCTTAAAATGTTGAACGAATAAACTTACCATTTATAAATACTGGTCATAACTAGCAATTATAACGGGAACAATTATTTTTTCCAGCAAAAAGCAGTCGGAAGCAGTATGCAGTGTAGTATGCAAGTGTGATTATTAAATTATTAGTAGTTTAATAGTTCCTGGTATCATAAGCGATTTGGTATGTGTGGTATAGAACACACATCGGATTGTAATTTGTAAATATACTATTAGCCGAGAAGCTTTGTTAATTTTTGCTAATCTGAGTCCTTATAAAAACGAGCAAGAAGTTGATAATCTAAAGATTAAATTTTGTTCAGATATGTATAACAATTGAAGAACACTCCTCTGGTGGGTGTCCATGGGCGGCGCTGATCGCTTACCATCAGGTGACTCGTTTGCTCGTTTGCCTGCTATTCCATAAAAAAAGAAGAGATAAGAGAGCCATTTATTGCTAGTATGGTGGGTCGGTTTGAAAGGTAGGAGTAGGAACGGGAGGATTTTTAGCCAGTACGAGTCTAACACTCATCAACTTGCTCGTGAACTACCTATTTCTAACAAAAACACAAGAATACCGTTGCACAGAACCTATAGTGTACTCGTACTAAGAAGCTTATTGTCACCCATTCTTTCGAAATTATCCTCATCATATTTCATGGTAGACTTTCCTGCTTCAGTTCCGCTTCCTTCTAAGGCAAGTTCACCATAGATTGATGGTAGCAGAAGACAAAGAAAAAAGAACCTTCACGCCATTAATTAGATTCTGTGCGTCGACATGCATAACGTATGCGCATCGACCATTTATTTTATTGATATGTGTAACATCAAGCCTTTTGTTTCTACGAGTAGGTAGAAGGAGTATGCCAATAAAAGATAATTTATAGTGTATATTAGACCTTACAGTAGTAACATTAACAGCTCATAACAGGCCACTGCTTGATTGTGGGTCTGCTCGACATGGAAGAGTTTGCCATAATTTCCACGCCTGATAAGTGATTTTTTAAGGGAGGAAAATCATCATCTAATGACTTCTTTAGTGACTAAAAACCAACTCGAAATTACTCCTGCTTTTCGAACTGGAGCTTCGGTAAACCCGTTAGATAGTCCGCAACTCCGGTTTGGAATTGCAGTTTAATAAATTCAGGTTAATCAAGAGTTTCTGTGTGTAGTCCGTCATCTTTTGTGGCACCTGCATTGAGATAAGGTTGTTGAAAAGCGTTCTAGTACTTTCTAAGATTATTTAGACACCACTGACAAACGATGAAGGAAAAACATCGTGATGAAACCTGGACTTATTAAGTTACCAATTCTAATAATTTTGAAAGCTTGACTGTGAATTTTTAAGACAAAAGACCAATATTTTGAATAGAAAGGTTGACTTGATGTATTTATTTACACAAGCCATTTTGCGGGTAAAAACTAGTAAATGTATCTAATAAAGATACATTACAACATTACATGAAGTTTATATTGATAATTGATAAATAATAAACACTTTTTTTTTTTTAGGGGGAAAATCATCCAATGACTTCTCTCGCCAGGGCAAAGCGAGAGGGAGTGTCAGACTCTTACTGACTAAAAACCACCCCGTTCCTACTCCTGCTTGTCGAGCCGGAGCCCCGGTAAACCCGCTAGGTTGTCCGCAGCTCCGGATTAAGCATCAGCCCTACTGGGCCCCATCTGTGGTGGTCTGATGGCTCTTTGAGGCGCGCGCGGAACGCAACGCGCCGCACGCACGGGTCTGGTTCTGGTCGGGCGGCGAGCTACCCTTGCTCGCCGTCCGCAGACCCGCACTTACGGTGGCCGGAGATTGAAATAATAAACACTTAGAATATGTGTGTGTAACGAGTGTTGAAAGATTTATTATTCACTGATTGAATAATTACGTTATTGAATTAATTGATTACGTATTACAAATTATTATGAACACATTATTAACTTTATTTAACTATAAATTATTTTATTAATTATATCTCTTGTGTGATTAGATGTCTAGTATTCTAAGTTTACATATTTCGCTGGAAACTATTGAGTGCTGGTGTAGCAACCAACCAGCTAATCTGAACTTATTAGGACAGGCTTTCTTTGAGGGGGAAATTCGTCCAATAGTGATTGGACTCTTAGTGAATAAAAACCACCCCGTTCTTACTCCTGCTTGTCGAGACGGAGCCCTTGTTAACCCGCAAGGTAACTAAGGTAAACAAGGTACGGTAACTAACTAAGGTCAGCTAAGGCTGATGTTCAGTTCGGGACGTCTTGTGGCTGATACTTATATTGATGGTGGTAACTATGTTTATTTCTATTATGCTGTTTCTCTACCGAAAACAATTTTCAGATATTTGTAAAACCGTCAAAACGGCTGAAGGGATCGAGATGAAATTTGGAAGAGTGATATGTTTATAGCCTGGAATAACTCATAGGCCAATTTTTATACTACAGGAATACATGCGAAGCCCCTGGCAGAAGCTAGTTCCACATAAGTATCGAAGAAGTCTTAAATAAGTAAACAAAACGAGCGATTTCACAACCGTCACTCAACTACAATGTACTTCGCACAAAGTAAGCCCAAATCGTTACAATTGTTGCACCTTTACTGGCATAGGTACACTATGAGAAATTCTCACAAAGAAAAATTACGTATTCCATTCAGCGCGGTCCGCCTAATTTTAGACGCGTTATTAACAACTGGCAAGGCCTCTCCTTTGTATGAAACAGTGGCCTATTGTGCCTAAGCATTAATGCGTCGGTCTAACAATTTCAAGGGAGTCATAATTAGCTAGTCTGCGAGTATTTGCATAGTATAGTGGTTTAATAAGATAATGTACCTAGATGAAATAGATGCGTAATTGAGGTACCTACCGTTTTTTGGAACACCAGATGGCGCTAATTTAACAAGTGGTCGGTTTGACCAATCACTGTAGGTGTCAAACATTGAATGACCAATGGTGGGACACCAGCTAATTCCCTATTGGACAAAAATATGGGAGCAAAATCTGGTTAGCAAAAAAACGATAGCCCCTTTACTTAAATGTATCGTTATCACCAGCAACTATCTATCTATGGATACTATAAGTAATCTCTAAAAAAAATGGCAAAACCCATGCTTTTCAAAAATTTTAGATCACAATCAAAAATCAGATTTATTAGAGAGTTCTGGTGAAGATGACCAGTGACTTGAAGGTTCTGGAAACTCAATGGTGTTCCTTCGTTTTGGATGTGAATGGTTTCGAGCGCTTCTTATACTACAAAACAGTCTTAAACATAATAAATTCATGATTCATTAGAAGCATCATAAACATTTTTCTTACTACTTACTTATTGGGTGTTTCATTTCATCTTACTAATATTTTAAAAGCAAATGTTTGGGTGTATTTTTGCGATTCAATCACGTCGAAAAGGCTGAAAGAATCCGGATAAAATTTGGAATAGGTGTAGGATATGGTCTGGAATACATAGGATACTTTTTAATCTACGGGACCGGCCAAACCGTTAGCTGAAACTAGTACTACATATTAGTGTCACAATAAATTTCCAAACCAGTATTTTGAGGTCCATGCATAAAGAACAATCAAATAGAATATGCACCAGCTATTTAATTAAACCGCCCAACAATATCAAAGACACTCGAGCGCGGCGCAAACGTATCTATTTTACAATTAAACTGTATAAATTGCTGTCCTATGAATTATACATTAATCAGAATATTAAAACTAATGGCAATGCATAACGGAAACACTAGATCACTTCGATACGATCAAACCAAAACTGCACTTGCTGTTTTTGGGCGACAGGTGGCGCTTGCGACTCACTCTAATCACGTACTAGTTAACAAACTTAACATTACATACATACAAGCAAAAATGTGTCTTATAAAATGAGAGGTAAAGTCGATTGGTCTATTTTTTTAAGTATCAGGAGTGCATAGATACAACCTTGAGGAGTCGGGGTATCGCAGCATATTAATATTGTATCACGTATGCAATCACCGTTCCGAAGACATAGGCAGCAAGGTGGAAGAAAGGGCATGGTATGTCAGGTAACCTCAAGGCCGACGAGTCTATAACCCAGCTATATTATGTACTACAGTATTTAGAGGAAATCGCGCACATATATTGTACATTTTGCACTTGTCCGTGCTACGGCTAATTGCCTGCGGTGTGATGTTCTTAGACGGTAAATAATGCATAAGTACGATGCGAGGTCGCGATGCTTCTTTTCTAAAATGTCAAGGGTTTCTCTCTAATCTTCATTAAGCGTAATAGTTATTGTAGCTGAGTATATTATATATTTTGTTAAATTGTCTAAAATTATTTATAGTTTCGCCCCTGGCTTCACTTCTATGTGATGGGCGTAATAAAGTGTATTTAATGAATTAAAAACTAAATATTGTAATCTTGTATGAATGATTTAATGCACGCAAACTTCTTATATTTTTAGGTCTACATAATAACAAATATACTTAGTAGAATTTGAGTTTTATTGCGTTTAGATAAACACGCAACAGCATTTTATAAAAAAAAAAAAAACAATAATATTTTTGGAATCTCAATGTCACGAAGACTTTAGCATTATACAATAAAATTTTAAAACACATAACAAGTAATATGTTGTCAAATACAAGTACAAACTAAACTTATGTCAAAACATATAATATTACTTATTTCTATTTAAATAACCCAAGTCCTTCAAAGTTCACGCAGCATCGATGTTTACTCTCAACTCTTTGGCTTGAAACACACCTGCGTAGTTAATATAAGTGTCAATATTCATAAATGCCTGCTTTTCTATTACTAACATAAACATTTGTATGCATGTAATACATAAAGTCAGGCCTTTGACATATGAAGGTAGGTCGAAACTACTGAGTACCACCTACTAGGAGCTCCGAACATAATTTCTACATAATACTTACTTTATAAACTAACAACAATTGTTTAATTACTAATTGCCAAACAATATTTTTCTTTCAGGTACAAACGTCTGGTGTCACCCATTGGTTTGTTGCCCATTCTGTCATGAAAATGTTATTTTTTTTGAGGGGGGAAATCATCCAATGACTTCTCCCGCCTTGAGCGAGGCGAGAGGGAGTGTCAGACTCTTACTATCTAAAAAGCACCTCCTTTCCACTCCTGCTTTTGGAACAGAGAGTGCACCTGTGGGATCCGCTCATACAGTATGACTCTCCTAAGTAATTCACGAGTCGAATTGTCACTGGCGGAATAGAAACAATCAATTCGAATTAAGAAAAAAGAAAGAAAAAGAACAGATGCTTCTACATAAGCAGTTCACAAATATTAAACCAATAGAGCCTTTTTAAAAAAAACAATCTTTTCATTTCAAATTCATTTTATCTCACCTTAGTAATATAAATAAATATATAAGCGTAATACATAAAAAGCGTACATTGCGAAGGTAAATAGCTTCTACCACAAAGTAAATAGGTATTTTCTATCGACTATAACAGTGAGTAAATTATTTACCGTACCATTGAAATATTTGTGCTATTCTGTAATTATGTTCTGTTATGCTATTCTTTGGTAAGACATGTGTAGAGGGCTAATCTAGGTGATATGTACAGTCTGCGAGAATATTGTAGTGCCATTGAATATAGTTTTATTTTTAAATGGTTTTCTATAGATTGACCTGTTTGTTTGTTTCGGTGAAGTCATTGTTACTTAATCCCCTTCCTGACGTTCGATTATTATGATATGTGAATTCGTTGTTTTAATAATTGAATGCTAACATTATCAGATTGTGTAGTAGCTAGATGTCATCAAATACACTAAACAAATACGGTAAAATTTTACCAATAAGTGACTAAATCTGGGCTGAAATGATGATCATGATAAAACATCTTTAACAAAAGCAAATTCCCAAACAATCCTACTTCCTCAAAATCGACCACAGCGCCCTCTCAACTCAACTAATTGACAAATATAAACAAACAATTAGCCACCTTACTGTACTAGAATACGATTGATTGTGACATACCAACATTCATACAATTACGGCCCATTACATCGCTCCATATCGCCAAGGTCGTCTTCGTGTGAAGTCGACGTTTGATGCGTTTGTACAGACGAGGAAAGAATTACTAAATGGAGTTTTCTTTGTGACATTATGCTACATGATAATATGTGCATAAGATTAAGTACTATAAGATTCTATTTTTTTTTTATTAACACGTTAACTGCCACGTTGGTCACCGGTGACCTACGTTAGTGGAGGATTTGCCTTAACTTTTTCTGATGGCAATTAAAGGCTTAAAAGTTAAAACCCTTATGTATATGAAGTCACTTTATTTAGAAATTGTATTACTTGCTTTATCCAAAAATCTTACCTTGATTTTTTAAGTGAAATATAAATCCCGTCCAGTAAAACTTAAAATTGGTATTTCTACTATGCATATATCTAGATACTTTTAAAACTAAGAGGATACACACGATTTTATACTCAGACTTCTACATGTTTTAGATGTATACCCATAACTTAAAATTATATTGCCGAAAAAGCTCAATGATGAGTTAAATTATCCACAAAATATTTTTTATCTTTACTATAAAGTGTAATGGAACACCTTCTAGAATGAACGAAATAATTACAACTTTACAAATATTTTTGACAAAATAAATACTTCTCAAATCAAATCAAAATTCAACTTCACTTAACTACTTAAATACTGAATGAATACGACCCCGTCAAGCTATTGCAATTTGCCTGCAATAAAATTAAGCCACCAATAAATAGTAGCGGTTTACCAATAAAATCCAGCGTCACAAACTAAGGACACGACCGAATTCATTTGAATGGACAGACAGACAGACAAACAGACAAGAAATACAGTAAGTAATTGAATGAAAGATATAGAGCTCTTTAGATTGACTCACAATAGATCTTTAATGACTGAGTTACGCCACTCGCTTCCTTATTTACCCATATTTTGGAATAATGTAAGATTATGAAGGATTAAGTAGATTATTTAAATGTTACTGTTTAATTGCACAGTCAGGTCGACTGGTTACTACGCAACTTAACCGTATATAATATTATATTCGTACCTCAAATTTACTATCAATACAAGTGGAAATTCTACTGATTGTCAAGAATAGTTGGCCAAAACTAGTAGCATATTTGTGACCTCTTTAGTTATGGTCTATTCTTTTCTTCATTAGTGAGTTTTCGTAACCGACTTCAAAAAAGAAAAAGTATACATGTATGTTTGTACGTAATTATCTCGCATTTGGCTGAACCGATTTTGGAGCGGTTTGCAGCATAGTATTTGTTTCTTAGAAAAAGGTTTTAGTTATATTACCTGACTTTTAGTGAAAGCAATCGGAAAGCGGTTCCCTTATTTATAAAGTTTTTGGGCACTTCTCTTAATATTTCTATTCTTCTTAAAAAAAATATTGGCAAAATGTATAACCACTCATATGTCTACTATCCCTTTAGAATTTAATAGGTAGATGTTATGTTAAGTATGTACTCGTAAACATTATGTACTGCAAATAATGAGGCTGTAAACTTTGAATAAGACATACTACTGACATAGTCTCCTAACTAATATAAAGTAGATACTTTAGCACATATATTGTAGGAGTATTTCTATATGCACGCGAGCTATCGAATTAACATACATGCTTACATTATGTCGTTCGTATGACTCGTAGAGGGTAAGCAGAGTTACAATTACGGGCTGAAGACCTCCTCAGAATGATAAACAGATGGTACATGTTTTATTAAGTCATCGCTCAATTTTACTTATTGATATAACCATGTGTAAGATTGTGGTGTAAATATGTAGGTACGTAGTATATAAAAGTCAGTAAGTTTGACTTAATTTTCCTTCTGGCTCTTGATTTTGGATAGATATTAATTCTTTGGTTCTTTCATCTCACCAGTTGTTACATTTAAATTGTGAAAAGTAGGTGTACATTGTACAGTGGCATTATGTGCCGTAATTTGCGACTCTGCCTCCTCCTTCGGGGAATAAAGGCGTGAAGATATATTTATGTTCCTTTCATTTAACTTTTGCAAAAGAATGCTGAAATATTTTCACATGTGCTTTTATTACAAATACTGATGGATTAATCTACTATATAATAGGGTATCCAAAGTAAAAAACTTAACCAGATATAATGATGTGTATTTTGATTTAAAAAAAACTATCATTTCAACAAAAAAGATGTTTAAAAGAAGCGTAATTTACCCTTCTTTCTAAATCACAGATAAACAAAAAGCATCAACAACATTAATCAAAAGATCAATTCAGATTTGTATTGATTTGATTTGTTCCGTTATCGTAATTTTTCAATCTACTCATATATGACATAGAAAAATAGAATGAATCTAAACTCTAAAGCCACAATACATTCAATTCGACTGTACTGCGCACACGCACCTACAAGTGCGTCGATAGACCGCGGAATGGAGAGGAAGGTCGAAAGATTTACAACCTTTTGTGTTAGTAGATGCGTCTGAGTTTGTGGTAACATACAATAGATTGTTTATTCATATTCCGCCAATATTGTTTGTTGTTTGTGCTAATTCTGATAAGGATTTGTTAAGTTGTTACTGATTATAACATGGGTGATCTTTGATGTTCAGATTCAGAGCTTTGAACTGTTTTTTTTTTAATCTGTTCATTGTTCACGCAACGTATTACGTATTATATTATATTGGAGTGAAAATCCTTTAACAAAGTTTAAGTATAAGTTCTCCTTTTTTCATATGTAACTTTTTCGTAAAATCTCACAGAAAAAAAATAGAATCTTAGTAAAACCCACCCTCAAGTTTAGGTTAAGAAGCAAGAGTCGGGGTGGTCTTTAGTCAGTAAGAGTCTGACACTCCCTCTCGCCTTGCCCAAGGCGGGAAAAGAAATTGGATGATTATCCTTACTCAAAAAAAAAAAAAGTTAAGGTTAAGGCCTTCGAACAATTGAAACTAACATTACCTTATTTACACACATAACAATTACAAAACCGCTCCTCACCAAATAAGTAATAACTACAACATAATTTCGAATAAAAGTCATAAATAATTTTGTCAATTTTCAATACAAGCCTAGTTGACATTGACCCGTAGTGACATTAACACCAAAGACATGTAAATAGCTATCGAAATTTCAAGGAAAAACATACAAATCCATAGAAATATGCCGATTGCTCAATTGTCTTGTAAATACGATTGACAGACTATTGAATGTTTTTTGTGTAATAACCATAGTACTATCTAATCAAATAAATTAATTGAAAATAACAGTTCTAATTGAGAAAAGCTCTACTAGTTTCAAGTCACAACGGGACTCTTATTCATAAGCAGACTACGCGGCGCGGTGACGTCACGCAACCAAGTTAAAGAGTTGATTAATAAATCTATTTAATAGTTCAAACTAATGATGGCAATGATACCAAATTGAGATGCTTTTTACAATGAATAATTTCGTGAAAGAATGTCTTTAATTACTGTGTCGTTGGTCCATTGGTTACCGAGTACGAGGTCGGGTTAAGTAGATATTTATTATAATATCAGACTTTTCTCAGTAATGAAGTATAGAATTACACCTGGCAATTAGTAATAAATTCATTCTTTATTGCAATGGGATTAGTAACCGTCACTATTAGATAAAATAAATGTTTCTTATAAAGTATAGTAAACCTCCGATTTCCGATACGAGTACTTCACCCAAAGTCTTTTATTTTTTCAGGGTGGAAAGTGAGCCAAAACTTTCTCCCACCTTGGGCGAGGTGAGAGGGAGTGTCAGACTCTTACTGACTAAAAACCACCCCGTTCTTACATCTACTTTTCGAGCCGGAGCCCCGGTAAACCCGCTAGGTAGTCGGCAGCTCTGGACGTAGTCCACAGTTCCAGTGCAAATAGCGTTGCGCTGATAATGCCACTTCATTAATAGTTCAATCCTTCTTTCTGATGTTTCATATTTTGAATTGAGCTCAATATACACTCAGTAAGAGCCAATCATTACAGTCGTAATATTAGACGAGACGATTATCCTTCGGTTTTCTTAAATACTTATGTATATCCGATGACATTATTATCCTAACAAAGGGCTACTTAAGCTGATGATAATTACATAGAAAATTAATGACGATTTTGCATGATTTAGAAATTGTGACAAGCAACTGTATTACTTAAACAGGGACACTAATTTACATTAATCGGTAATCTGATAGCAGTAACTAGGTAGAAGAATATAATGACAAATGTTTCGATTATTGAATTCTCTCGTGTTATCCATCCATAAATCTTTTTAAGTTTCAACATCCACAAACCGCGACAATGGACTATGGGCGTCCTCTTTATAAAGAAGCTACTTAGCCCTAATTGCTAATTTTGCCAGAAAAATATATAGTCTCAGTTCTAAACAATAATAGGTAGTTTTCTATATTATACACACCATGACCACAGAAAACCGACGTGAAACAACGAGACCTAATCTTAAATTGCTAACCCTCAAAAGGCCGGCAACGCACTTGTAACGCCTCCAGTGTTTCGGGTGTCCATTGGCGGCGGCGATTGCTTACCATCAGATGATCCGTCTGCAGTAACATGCAGGTAACATTTACAGTCGTATGATTCTAAGCGGTCACTGCAACGTAGTTTCATCTGCGATAAAAGACCCTTCACAAGTACATACATATATAAGAAACTCTTTTAACTGCTCCATCATTTTATGCCACATCTAAAAGCGCTAATCTTGTAAACATAAAGACTAGAGTAGAGCCACTTTTGGCATCAACGATTTTTTTTAACTTACTTAATACTTCGGCATTCCACGTCCAAGATTGATGGCATATCGAAACTTGGTATGTGTTCTATCGTAACATTCAGAGTGATAAGTTACAGTACTAATAAGCTGGTAAGTTGTCATTATTAATAGATATTTATTCACCTCAGATCTCGAACGAACATAAAAATAAATATGTAACACGATAATAAAGTCACTAACTAAACAAGTATACAGTTGCCACAGATAATTGATTAAATTAAGTATTATATGGATAATATTCGTTCGATATGGTAACTTTGCTTGCCTTAGATTCTACTACGTATAGAAGTGTAAGATTTATTTATATTATGGTTCAAATTCCTAGCGTATTTTGTTTTATTTCTCTTTTAGGTTAAGAATTTTATTGCTGTTATTTTAAATGACTTCTAAAAAGTAAGAGGATGTCAATTTGAACAAAAGTGACAGTGATTTTTGCATGCTGATCACATTGCCACCGTATGCTGCACTATATGCAACGTGTCCTCCGGGCGGTCCTCGCAGTGATGACACCCGGGAGTTTCCTCCCGAACCTACCGAAGCTCCCATGTTCGGTAAGCATCTGCGTCAGACGGTAGATGAAGACGCCGTAGCGCCTATCAAAACTGACAATGATAAAGTTTTCTTTAAACCAAGTACAAAACAATACTAAAAATTGTAATCAACAACTTACCGAACAAAGAATATTAATATATCCTCATAATGAAACCCTCATCACTGTATATCCAAAATATTAAAAACAAAAGCATTAGAAGATTCATAATATAAAACTTATAAACATGATACGGACACTGGATACCAGTTCTGATATCCAATGTAGTTTTTCTCCTCCATCTAACCACTGGACTGTCACCGCAAACCACTTAACATAATTCTAGTTATATCTTCCTACACAAGTCAGGGTCAATAAGATAGGTAAAATACATCTTGTTCAAGCAAAAAAGACAATGCACCTAACCTTGGCAGCTAAGTCAAATTCTTCTGATGCCCCAATGTGTGGGCGACCGCAAAAACTATCCTATGACATTGCCACGCCTTACCAACACACAGTTCCAAGTCTCATACAATCAGTTGCCCACTTGAACCTTTGTCGAATTAAATACAAAGTTGAATGTTGGCTGGACAATTGCTTCAGCCCACACCTCTTAGTATTGTTGTGGAGTATAGTACAAGCGATGATGTAACTATAAAATAAATTGTCTCACGGCTCTAACATGTGACTTGTATAATTATAGTTTTATTGAAATGGGCGTCAAGCTTACTTAGATATCTCATGGTCAGGGAAATAAAAATAAATGTATTATAGTTATTTACGAGTACTCTTATGTTGTTAAGTTTATAGATTTCTAAGTATTGAAATAATTAATTTACCCGTGTTCAAGTAAAGTGTTGTTCTAGAAGGAACTTCAAAATTCCTGTTTTTCTTTACCTCACGTGGAAACGTGACAAAAACAAAGTTATTCCAAATGCATTATTTACGACATATTTCAATTCCAATGTTATTCAATTTTAAATTATTTATAGTAATAAATCTAAGCTTTTTCAATCCATAATGCTTGAGCGGAAAATTGTTTATGACGTAAAAGCCTAAGGAACTATTAATTCTATCATAAAATATTTTCTTTGAACATTACATTGGTATGTGTTAATTTATCTCCCGTAAGTACTCTGAATTTCCTCCTAACTCGTAACAAATAAATACATTATAACAAATAACGAAACTTTTCGCAATCAACATCTACTTACAGAATTATAATTTCGCTATCATTTTCCCAATATTTGCGTTAACAAACCTACAAGTTCATATTCACATGACACCCAGACCCGAAACAACAATTTTTGGATCACACAAAGAGTTGCTCGGTGCGGGAATCGAATCCCTTACTTACCTCCAAGCTTAGCTATCGCTACAAACCGGCAATCGCCTCGAATCGCTTCATCTTCGCTTACATTGTAGCGCCTACTTAAGTCTCGAAGCGTAGGTGAGGAAATTTCGGCAGGTAGGTAGCCTCATATCAATTTAGCATGCAGGATCTTATTGATACAATCGCGTCGAGCTCTGTTGCATTCGAGCTCTTTAACATATACTGCATTCATACCTAATACTGTCTGTTTCTCATCAAATACTTCACCTTCATTAACATTTTTTGGTCCCTCACCAATTATATTTATGAAAATTGTATGCATATCTTTGAGTGTTTCCCGTTTTCCATTCGTACATAATTTTACGCTCCGAAGATTTGTTACTTCATCTTGCGATTTCTGTTTATGTTCACCGTCGGTAACAATTTAATGTAAATTTCATTCGTAACGAAGATCAATTTTCTTTGTCTCGTGTTTCCCATTTTTTTCTCTCTGAGATTTTATTCGTGTTGTTAGATTCTTTAGATGAGTGTATAATTTTGTTTCATATCTTCTTTGAAGATCTACAACGTAATTTTAATTTCTTTGTTTGCTACTTAATACTGGTTTTATCTTAGTAAGATCATCTCTTAGAGTCATTTCCTTTCATAGTGTAAAAACGTTTGTTGCAACGGAGGATAAAAAGATAAGTTGCACGTGTTCGTAATTATTGCATTTTCTCTTTAAAAGAATTAATTATCTCGATATCCTTATAGAGTTACACAATTATTATTTTTATATATCAATAACAATTTATTATGAAATACGACGTGTATGATGAAAGTCTTAGAAAACTCTTTTTTGTAGAATATCTAGGAATATCAACTTTAATATCATTGCTTCTAAATCGATTTTAATTAAATACGGTCAAGAATCATCAGGCAAAACAAAAGTACCTATCGTGTCTACAATTTTATTCTCGTCTGCAATTTCGGTCTAATCTAACATAATGGTCGTGTTACTAATGCCTAGATAATAACTATGGAAGTATTTTTTACTTGCATTTAAGGTTGAAATTGCTTCGTCATCTAATGCAACATTAAAATTGAGAAAATCACTTGCATTGTCTATAAATATCGGGTACATTTTCTGTATTTAATCAATGTGAAAATGGTCTTTACACACCCGTTTGATGAGGTTCTCTGGGAACAAAAGAAGACCTTGTCAAATTGACAACTCACGTTGGGTAATTTGTAGATTTTCATTTCCACGGTACAAGGTCAAGATTTAAATAGATACCTACTGGTAAAATTACCTGTTCTTTTCTAGACATTTAAGTAAACGTATTTCACAATGCGAATTTACAATTGAGTTTTTATTGTTGCTGTCGTAGACCGTAATAGAGATTTAATTGTTAGGCTTGTTACTAACTGGTAGGCGTTTAAAAATAGAACGTTGTGTGAATAGTTCTGTTACTTCTAATCATTTATTTGCATACACAATAGCTTTTGTTGCTAAATCAATTAAAAAAACTACATTAACAGCTATCATTTGTATGTCTTCTCCAACGTGCTATTCTCTTTAAACAATTATTTCCATTGCTACATTTAATTCAGTCAGTATAACAAGGCTTGCTGATTCATTCTCTTCAGCCAATTAACCCTATAAAGGACTCATGACGTCTCATTCAATGAGCTCTCTCTAAGTTTTTACAAATTCACACAAATGGGAATATATATTTTGTTGTTTCAAATTTTACACATAGATAGTCAACTAAAAATAGAACATCACACACTTTAAGTTGTTAAACAATTAGGATACTAGGTTAAAGTCATTTTCATTGTGAAAACCGACGCGGATAGAGATAGTAAAATTGTTGATTTTATTGGCGATTCAGACTTAAAATGTTAAATATTTCTAGACATTTTACAGGGAAAAGATTTTAATTTTAAAACTAAATAGGTAAGATTACTTTCCTTGGATAAGAATTTTAATGTTCATTTCATGTTTCTAAACATGAGATTGACTTTTGAAAAATTGATCGAGTATCATAATGAAATTCAAATACCAATAATATTATGGAAATAGAAAATCCCATCAAAAACATCCTGTAAAAAACCCAAGTCTCGCAGCTCAGTCTTTCTACCGTCAAAAGTTGTGAGATCCATGTAATACCAAGTCGGTTAATCTATTTAGTGTCTACTTGAAGGACCTTCTGTCTTAAGTTATTACATAAGTTATTATCATACCAATATTAAAAATATTTAACGTTTTAAACAAATAGATCGACTTGGACATCGCATGAAAACAAAATGAATATTACAATATTATATTAGATTCTTTAGTCTCTCGCGCCTCACGCGATTGAAACTCTCGTTCCTGTTGGTCGCTGGCCCGTCGTGCTGTGTAGTGTGATACATACTAATAATCAAATCAAGCGATGTCCAAGTCGATCTATTTGTTTAAAACGTTAAATATTTTTAATATTGGTATGATAATAACTTATGTAATAACTTAAGACAGAAGGTCCTTCAAGTAGACACTAAATAGATTAACCGACTTGGTATTACATGGATCTCACAACTTTTGACGGTAGAAAGACTGAGCTGCGAGACTTGGGTTTTTTACAGGATGTTTTTGATGGGATCTCACTTCTTTTTGTAGAGTTAAATTTATAACCACCACCAACCACCAACTGCATAAATAACTTTGTAATCCCATATATTTATATGGGATTACAAAGTTATTGATGCAGTTGGTGTATTTGGAAAACTGGACCGAAATTACAAAATATTTAAGTTTTCCCATGATTAAGACACTAAACTCTATATGTATTCCAAATATGAAGCTTCTAAGTCCGCTAGAAGTGCCTTGGACTTTTGATGATCGGTGAGTCAGTGAGTGACAAAATTTAGAAACTTTAACAAGTCGTCATTCTTAAACTACTGGTTCAAATTGACTGAAATTTTAAATATTTCGTGTTTATACAATGCCGGATTAGTTACTGAAGATTCAGGTTTCTTGCTTTATCCACAACCGAATTATAGGGGGTCGAAAAAGGCCCGAATTGCTTCGAGAAAAGGATGGTACGGCCGTGCCGCTTTTTTTTGCTCGACTTGGCGGGGCACTGCCGTGCCCCCAGAACTACTTCAGATCAATTACTACTTTTCTAGGCAAATGACTGCAAAAGATTAATGTAGAATCATAATTTATCAAGACAATGATAAAGAAGAAAATAAGTCTTAATAGAACCACTTACATAGGCACGCATATCAAGCTATTAAACCAGTTTATGATGGTCTCGCTTTGTATGAGCCCTCCATATATATTGACGGTCAGTTTACACTGGTTTCGTATAGTTTGATATGGATCTATCTGTACATTCACTACATACGTAGAAAATCGATCACGTGTCGTCCACGTGAATTCTTGTGAACAATTTCCCATAAGGAAAACATTAAAACATTTCTTAGATTTAACTTCGTCATAAGTCATTCTTTCTTTGGCAATGTCAACAAGTTACCTATAACAAATTCTATCTGCACTGGCAAAAAAGTAATGTCCATAATTTCCTTGTCGTACATTGCGGTTTCTGTTCTGTCTTTTGAAATTTTCTTCATGCAAAAGCAGCAATGGTTTATTGGTTTGTTCGCTCACGTTATACTCGGGAAGTATTTTCGGGCCTCTGATGGTGTTGTCTGGTTTTTTGTACACATCAACGTGCAGTTCTTTGTGTGAATCAAACACTCTTTAGTCTGGCGTGATATTAGATGAATCATTCATGTCTTGATCTGTATTGTTTTGTTCGTGTACTATAGTTATAGGTATAGCTATCGATACTTTATGTTATAGACAATGTGAAATATGTGCGTCTGTTTGTTTGTCCTTCACAGCCAAACGGAGCGACGAATTTACATGATTTTTATGTGGAGATAGTGGAAAAGATGGAAAGTGACATAGGCTACTTTTTGTCTCGTTCTAACGCTCAACTTTCCTAAAAACGGAGTGGAAGTATGTCCATACAGCCTTTAGCCTTAGGAATTTTTAAGGTAGAAATCTAAAATTTGGTATTATTTGTGAATAACAAAAAAATCGGGCATCATTTATTTTGTAACCTCACCTCCAACTCTTTTGAAGAGCATGAGAGAATCCGCGGGCAGAAGCTATAGTATTATTATAGTACGTTCGTCGGTCAGTACGACATGTGCCTCAAGGTTTTTATTAACATTATCTAATTTGATTACAAAGGGAATGTTTAGTGCATTGTAGTCGTGCTTAAACAATTTGTTCAGTTCATAATCAATTTAATGCAATTTTTTTATGGGCTATACTATATTTATTATTTGTGTACCTAGTAATTGAATTTTACCTTGTGGTTATTTAATAAACTCATTATGACGTGGAAAGATGGAATAAAATTTTAATTTGTGTGGAATAATAAAAATATCCTATCGCCCAAGTCAGCTTATTCATACCTTCAGTAATTTTAGCGTGATTGATGGATATATGAATATACAGCCAAACATCCAAACAAACAAACTTTCACATTTATAATATTAGTGCGATTTAAGTGCATTTTTTCTCCAATACCTATCATGTTGCAAGTTAATGCTGTTACAGAATTCTACCTACTATTTCTACTAGACAAACTAAAAATAATATAATAATTGTTACAGCACTCAGAGGTAGCTACAATCAAACAAGCAATATAAATAAATAAAAAAAAACATCAGACTCATTATTCTGACAAGTCCATTCATTACAATAACAAGTTCGTTTATTTCAAAGCTTAGAAATTAGTTCAGAACAATTATGCATGTGCAATGTAATTAATTATATCTAAACTAGACGTGTTTTGACACACTCTCCTTTAAACAGTGTTATATTGTCCTCCCGGGGATTGAAGGCGTGACGACTATTACTTCTAAGGTCAAAATATTAATCTTGACAGGATTCATTGGGGTATAATTACTGACAAAACAAGTGATAATTAATCAATCACTTAATATATAAAAGATTTGTGAATTATTATTTCTTGCACCAAGACTATTTGTCTATCTACTAAGTATTTAGGGTATGTCTACCTACCGAATAATGAAAGACATTGCGAAATGAATTTTACACTAATTTCATTAACGTTCAAAATTGTAAAGCAATGACATTTTAGTGCAACACTGCATCCAAAAAATAAAAAGGATTTTGTTAAATAATTACCTACAATAATGTTAAAGCTAATACTTAAATTGAATATTGAAATGACAGTCTTAAAGGAGATAAAAACTATAAACCCTAAATCAATGGAGATAAGGGGTAAAAAGACCATGATAAATAATTGAGAACATTTAAGCCTACCAGTTCTGGACTTGGCAACAATGTAGTAACCCATTTCGCTGAACAATTACGCTTCGTATAGAATGATAAGCAGATGATTCAGTGCGATGGATACTTACTCTGAATTAACATAAAATTCCATGCAGTCTGTACCTTACTGCGTATTATTCTGTGAGTGAATCGTCAGTTCAAAATGGTCTGTAGTTGTAGCTGTGATATCTATAGCAACCTGCGAAATACTGATGTGAGTATTTTGCTACAATTCTAATGTAAATTAAGGATCGCATTGGGATAATCTTTAACACACGTTATTCTGAAAAATCTTCGGTATCTTTAGTTTACTATAGAAGGAGCTAATTTCACTTACGGACAGATTGACAGACCATTCAAAAGTACCTAAGTATTTATGGTATAATTGGAATAAATGATTTGACTTTGACTTTGATTTTAAGTCGACATTAGACAAACAGGAGAAATCTCGACCATAATTCGCAAAATGATAGTTATAATTATCATTCATATAGATCCATTGCACTTTTCTAGAATTTGAAAAGCTTCCCCACAATAGAAACCATTGTCATCAAAATGACGTCGACGGAAGATAGCCAAGGACAGATACGGTAAATAATAGACGTTCAAGGTAATGCAATGAGTTGCTCGTATGTGTTTTTTATTTTTATTGCTAGGATAGCTAAGACACTTAATTTATAAAGCAATAAAACGATTGACGATGCAATAGAAAACAAAGAAGTTACGGACAAAAGAACAATAAAAATTAAGATCAAAGTTTTCTTATTGGATCTAAACGCCTCGATAGCGGCTGGCACATTTTTACAAGTTTATTTGACAATAATTCTAATGTCTTCAACTGTCGAAAATCTTCTAAAGCTGGGTTTATAATCATAAGTCCAGCATTAGAATTAGTCATTACTAATTATAAGTTTGATATCGCCAAGCCACAATGAGCAAGCATGTTTTAAACTAACATGGTCAAAGTAAATTCAAATCAAATAGTGGATAATGCTAACCTTCTCCATACGAGAAGAGGTTTAAGTCAGCAGTGACGACTAATATGCTGTTGTTGATGATGATAATGATAATGATGATTACCCTAAGAATCATGACAAAAACACCGTAACCTTCCCATACTCCGTTAGAAACTAACAAATTCCTTCCACGGAAGAGTTAAATTCCATCTATTTTTAGACCGCTAGAATTCCTTACTGCTCTTAATAGGTTCAATTTAATTCTAATCATGTACTCTAGGTTAATGCTATGTGAGAAACTGTTAAATGCAATGAGTAGAAATGTGCAGTTAATCACGGTCAGTTATACGATCGGCCGCGTAAGGTTGCAGGTGGAGGGTACGCCACTGATATAATACTTTACAATGAACTACTAATGTGTAGATATGACACGTGTTGGAACTGATAAAATTTTAGTGTTAGCTGAAGAAAGAAATCTGACAAATAAAGAATTGTAGAACGTTGTTCTTAGAAATGTATTAGGGGATGAAATACTTGTTTTTCGGTAGGTAGGTATCATTAATTTTTTCACCAGTAGTGGTGATGCATAATGATGTTCATATACTATAGGATTAAGAGCCATCAGGCCACAGATGGAGTCCAGTAGGGCTGCCTAGCGGGTTTACCGGGAGTCCGGCTCGAAAAGCAAGGTTTTAAGTCAGTAAGAGTCTGACTCTCCCTTTCGCCTCGTCTAAGACGGGAGAAGTAAGTTGATGATTTTGCCCTCTTAAAAAATAAACTATAGGGATTATCCAATCACTATACGTAGTGTAAAGAACAAGGGATTCGATATAAAGAATCCAAATAACTCATGTCCATTAGAGACTAAATTGACAAATAAACCAATATTATTTTCGTACAGAAATAGATTTTGTAGGCATGCTTTAGGAAACCTCAATGATGTGGCGCATATTGTTTGCTTTTAAATACAATAATGAAGAGGAAAGTGGTAACAAAATATCTATTAATTTTATTATTCAACCAAATTACGAACATATACCTACATATATATAAGGGAAATGGCTTATCTTGTTTTTAGGTCGAGTCAAATAAATTAATTAACGAATTAATATAAACCAATAACAACTAAAGTGGTTTCGTGGTTGTTTACATATACTCATGATACATGCCTATTAAATGTGTAAATGTTCATAATATCTCTGTTTAGTACGAGTTGAGTTTCATCCTTATAATATATTAACAAAAACGGAACGTCATGCTATTCCATCCTCTGAAGGGATAAGTGAGCAGTAACGAGTAAGTAAATTGTATTTTACTGGCAAAAAATTCTTAAAATGATTCTTAATTTCTCATTTTTCATGTTCAGTACCCATAGTTCGAGTTTTCTGATTGGTTGGTTAATTCGCGCCGGTCAGTCGGAACGCCGAACGCGTTCTCGTTTCGTTTTCGTTCAACGTAAAGCAAACTCGTACTAAGGGTATAGAAGTAGCTGTTAATAGTTCCATTTTCATTTCTTTTGGCTCTCTAATCATTTGTTCTTTAATTCTTCTTCTTCTTCTTTCAAAATCTTCTAATTCTCATCTTTTAACGTTCTAGTGATACACTTCTGCTGTCAGCTTTGTATTATTCAGATAAGTTGTTCAGCTCATTATATTTCATAAGTTGACGTAATCATTATTTAACCGACGCCATTTTAAAATTTCTTATGAAATGTTTTTTGTTAATGCTTTCAAGGAAAGTTTAAAGACTAAGTGTTGAGGAAAGGTCAGTATCTATGTTTACATTAATCTGTGTTAGGTCTTGTTTCTTTATTTTAATATGTGGTCTCATCTGTATCTTTTCTAAGAACTTACTAATTTCCTTGTACATAATATCCTTACCTTTTTTGTATACCTTACCTACATCAGTTTAGTAGTTTTAGCATCCGCATCTATAGAATAATCCTTTTTGATTTTCAGGTAGTCAAATATTTTTACATTTTTGATTTGGACAATATTTTGTTAATAGTTATTCAGTTTCGAATTATCTCCAGTAGATAGCAATAGGGTTGCACTTTGTTGAATATTGTTTGCAAAAACTCAATAAGTCTTAATATGTCGTTAAACTATGCAATATTTTGGGTCAGCTTTGCAAAGAACTACAAAGATTTCAAAACACAACACCAAAGTTCTTTCAGCACCTCTAAACAATCTCAAACACGAATCTACGAACAAAATCATCACATCAGTTTAGATATTCCAATCTATCTATACACATGTCACATCCACTCTATTTAGCACATCGATACGAATCATTGAAGTACGTCCAACCTACAAGCCAATAATTACAAACGTCGAACAAACGCTGTTCACAATTAACTGATCACCCGTAAAACTAAGGCTTACTGTCCACGACGCGACATTTGACGAATACATGCAACCTACAAATGACAATATGCGGCGTACAAATAACAAATGCTTGCATCTTGCTTAGAAACAATAAAAACAGTACGTTTAAAGTGATCGCAACGAGGGCGAGGGCGTTCGCCGCTCTGATTGGTTGGTTTATTCAAGCCGGCCAATCAGAGACCCTAACGCGTTCTTGTTTTAATTACTTTAAACGTAAAACATACTCATACTAAGGATACAGTCCACGAAGCGGCAACGTTCGCACTCACTCCTCATACAAATTTGCTTATCATCATTTGTAGGTAGCATGCTTTCGTCAAATGACGCGTCGTGCGTAGTAGGCCTAACGCGAAGTGTCGTTACAAGGCGCATGCGCATGATCGTGGGATTATATCATGCTTGTACTAAATTAAATAAGTATGCTTTGATCGAGGTTATGATAATCTTGTGATTATATTGTCGAGAGGATCAAGTTGTGACTGTTGATTATGAGATCTGAAGTTTGATTTAGGATTTTTTGATGAGATAGGAATTTTAAATTGAGCCTAAGCGGTGATTAAATAAGCTGTTTATGAAAACATTCGGTAGGTACGTTGACTTTGCATCTTTTCAGAGCTTAATTATTGTTTCAAAGTCAGTGCATTTATTTCAGTTAATCCTTAATTAGACACTTTTGAAACGTCAAATTGATATGTCCCTCAGTCTGCCTGTCAGTGAAACTAGGTGCTCCTCATAGAGTGTAGCTTTGTTCTTTCTTTTTAAGAACTTTAGAGAGAATCTATTTAAATATCCTCTACTTATCTTAGTTAAGAAAACAACTAAAAGACTGAAACACTTATAATTATTTCCCAAATAAGCTACTAATATCAAAACTAAAAGTTAATTTACGAGTATACGAAATAAATATTCACGAACATAAGACCTCTTGGCACTACTAAAATAAACGAGGCATTATATTAACATTTAATCGAGCCACAATACCCATTGAATGTCCATACTCACATCAAATCATTTATTAAACTATAATTATACACTACAAACCCTAGATTAACCATATAAGTTGGCCTAAAATAGTGCCTAATAATATTAGCAAGCTGTTTTACCTATAATTAAAGCGATAGAAAATAATTAAGCTGTCTCTTCTAATATATAGAGAAGGCTTATAATTACAGTTTAATTACTAAGTTTAAGTAACCTTAATATTTACCGCCGCACTCAGAGTCATTTGGTTTCAAGTGTGGGAGAGCCATGTTTCGGCACGAATGGGCCGGCTCGACCGGAGTGATACCACGGCCTCACAAATAACCGACGTGAAACAACGGTTGCGTTGTATCATTGGTCTTACTGGAGGCCTAATTTCTTCCTTATCTTCTCAATCCCCGATTACCCAACAATCCTTAAAATCCTAAGCCCCAAAATGCCGGCAATGCACTTGCAACGCTTCTGGTGTTGCGAATGTCCATGGGCGACGGCGATTGCTTACCATTAGATGATCCGAATGCTCGTTTATATCGGCTTATACCATAAAAAAATACTTAACCCAGTCCTTAGCAATTGTTTTTAAACAAATTCGTTACTAAGGAATAGTTTAAATACCAATCATTAAATGAATAATAAAATAATAATCATTAAATGTCTCTGTATATGGCAGTTAGAGCCAGTTATTAGGCTTAGTTCAACATGAATTGTATCGAATACAATCACCTGTGATAATTTTCGTTAGAAATTTTATTTTTATTACATTTAAGTATATATTATTGACTCTAAGTATATATGTTTAATCTATTTTTATTGCAGTAAATTGTCCTATTATGAGGTGATATGGCTTAATAATTTATTTAATAGTTACGAACATATTCTTCACATAATGGTGTTAAATTCATTAATAAATATTTTAATGTCTTTTTAATGTTATAATAATATGATATACTTACTTTATTGTTTAATTAAATTGCCCTTCTTAATGAGGTAAGACTTAATAATAAATATTTATTTATCAAATTAAGTGTTGATGGAGCTGAATAAAACATTTTTGATGGCCAACAAGGCTTTAAATTTTCATACATTTTAGATAATCTCATAACAAAATACCAACTCTCATAAATCCAGGTGTCATAGAGAAACTAAGCAAGTAGGTACTTGAGCCCAAACTATTTCGTTCTTTCCAAGGCCTACAGCATTCTTCAAACATTTGTTTAAAACAATGGTTGCTTAGCAACAACAACCGTTTTTGCATATCGTTACGACACCACACCTTCTTTCTGCACTTAGGCCCTATGTGGTAACAGTGACGTCCCACTTCAGTCAAGGCTCTAACTTCGACAACCAAACACAAACAAAAAAGGAAATAACTATCAAATTTACAACAAACCAATATAACCTCCAAGTACTCCTGTTAAGGCACAGAATCGTGTAGCAATAGAACACTGATGATACTGTTCCACGTCCCTGCCAAGGTCCTACCGCGAGGCAGTGCACACATTTGCATAGTCGTGCTAAAAGTCTAAAGCTTCAGAAATATCTCTAGCTAATATAAATCTTAAGTAAAGTAACTAAGGTCTATATTCAAACGGACAATTTAAAATAAATAATACGTTTCGCGTTTAGTATATAACACAAAGGAATAACGATAGTATTGAAGTGTTACGCCGCAGTACGTGTAACCGCGAATGTCACGTAGTTTTAACCATAATCTACTCTTGATTTTTTATTGCTATCACACGCATTTTGTAGTTTCAACTTTATATTATAGGAAATACGGTATAGTTTAGCTTGTAGATTAAGTGTATCAAAAGCTTTAGTAAATTCTGAGTGACATAGAAATCAAATCTAAGGTGTACCGCAGGGCATTGTGGTCTCATGGACCAGAAAGTATGTGATTAAGATTAATGCGAACAAAGTGTGGGTGGTGAACTGATTAAAGATTATTATATACTGTTATTGTTCCTTGGAGCTATGACAAATAATTAGTTTCGGTCGTTAATAAATATTTATGTATTGTCGCGGCCTTTTCCATCAGGGCCCGTTGGGTGAGCTCTAACCACTGTTTAGATTAACTTGTTTGTTGTCTTGATTTCGACAGCCTTTGAATGTTGTTGTTACTCTTATATCCTGGTGTTTCTGGGACATTTGGAATATTTGTTACTTTATAATATTAAAATATGGTAAAAAGTCGACTGCACGGTTGGTGCGGTGGCTGGGCAACCGGCTGCCGCGCAACGTATACCGGATTCCATTTCCGCACGGAGCAACTCTTTGTGTGATCCACTAATTTTTGAAAATGAATATTTGACAAAAAATCAGTCAAGTAATAAAGGCATGCCTTTTTTTCTCTCCAAAAGGGTAGGCAGAGGTGCACATTAAAGCACGTAATACCACTGTATAATGTAAATTTGAAGAAAACGTAGCTAGAGGTACTAAGTTAAAAACTATTTGTGAAGGGCAGGGAAGGTGAAGCAAAAATCGTTTTTTGTAAAAAGAACCAGTAATAACAAGGGCATAAGGTTGAAAGCGTGATAACCTTTAATTGTAAAAGCAGTCCAACCAATAATTGTTTAAAGAAATCGAATCGGAAACGCAGTACTTTCCCTGGCATCCGATCTCGTCGAGGGACATTGATTTGTAGAATTATTTACAAATTCGTATAAATCAAAGATGTCGAAAGTAATAATATTCATACAATATGTTAGAAAGACCCAGTGTAGACTGTGTGTAGCGGCAAGGGGTCTCGGATTCTGGGTACCGAGTACCAGGTGCTTTTCGGTTTTTCGAAAATTTCTCAGTAGTGGTAACGGAGTCTAAAATTTTGTCCAGCATATATGTCAATAGGCGCACCCCCTATTACATGCTTATAGCACAAATGGTGGAAAGTGGTTGTTCATTGATTGTACAGTGGCTTTGCATGCCCTAATGAAGCCTATGTACCTATTCTTTCTTTTAAGTCTTGATCATTAAATATTTTGGTTCTCACAATTGATTTGAACTATATTAAGAGCGAAACAGTCAAGCCCACTCAAAATTTGCAAGGTCTTTTGGTCAAAATACCATCAGATGCACTAATTGAGTCTTATACGATAGTTGAAATGTACCTGATACTTTGTGTGATTCTAAAGATATAATTTTAGAATTTGTTGAAATTAGAATAGAATTTCTAATATTGTTTCCCCTTTTAAAGGTTTTAAACCTGTAAAAAGGCGCGCCTTGCTTTTTGAGAACAAATACTAGATAGTGTGGGATTTTTACTCACTAAAACCACCAGAACTGATAAGAAGCTAAGAAAGAAATTTCTTCCTACCGAATTTGTAGGCGTAGATTACAATATGACTGTAATATTTCGATTCTAATAGTCTTTCGTATTCCTTGAATGAATGGTTTTTACCATGTACATGTTGAATATTATTCTACAAGTTCCAACCAATTGGCCATTTTCCTTTACAATATTGAAAATTGTAAAAAAAATACCACTTTTAGAAACAAACAATGAACGAAACATATCATACTCATAAAGTTAAGCTGGACAATTACCTGCGGTCGTTGTCACCGGTTCACAAAGAACAACTATTTCTGCACATTTGAATACAAACACTATTGACTGACATTCTTTCACATTAACCATACGTTAAGTATCTTTAAATAGATTTATTTCTAAACAATATTGAACAGTTCTTTGACCAGTGTGATGTCTTTCATCCAAAAACAGATACGGTTTTTAATTGCATAATATACCTATAGAGAATAGGGTAGATGACTAATTTTATTGTAATGTCTGTCTTGTAGATTATTTTGATACATTGGACACATATTATTTTATACTTTCTTACGGGTACAAATACTTACGAAGAAATATCAATTTGAAACGCGTGACGTCACTTTTAGTTTCATTTCATGCTTAGAAATTACGTATTGGTTCCCACTCCTAAACTTTGATTCGTTTATAATGGTTTATGGTTATAATTCATGACAAAATAAAAAATACGTGTCTAATATTTTTTTTATTACCTAATTAATTTTATAGATTTTTAATTTTCATACCCCGTCATCATCCCTATTATTTTTTTCCACCGATTTTTTAATAAGTGCACCTAAATACATTTTCGTGTCTAAATTAAAGCAAAGACGCCATTCTACAAATATTTTCTAGTACAGCAGGGCATAAATCAATATCTACAGGTATATAGCCAGCAAAGTAATTACCTCTATGTACGACTACGTACATAACACAAGTAGTAATAGAAGCAAGGCGGATGCGATCGAGGACGTCTGTATACACGAAAAAAGCGATGCAAAAGTGAACGGAGCATAAATGAGTATAGATCCCATTGTTCAATTATCTTTTCACGTACCATAAGGTCGTGAGTTGCTTGATGAGATTTAGTTCCGCTATCAGATTTATGATATTAGGCCTTCGTTCTGAAAAATTTAACATTTCCTCTTGGTATTCTAGGTTCGTTTCGATCTACTCTCTGTACATCATCATCAACATCAACAGCCTTATAAGTGTCTACTGCTGAACAACTGCCTCTTATCACATGGTTTAAGCATTAAATAACACATTTTTTTGGTGGATCTACTTTCTAATCTGCTGAATTTTCTTTTCATATTAAAATTGTATCATTTTATTAAAGTCCACTCACATTAAAATCATCATTCATGTCTTTCTGAGCTTGTATGTTATCAATTTCTTAAATGGCAAATATATCTAAATTATTCATATCATTCAGTCATATTGACAGCTGTCGATCAATCTAATCAGTAACTTATTTATGTACCCATACAATACTTTCGACAGTTTTATAGCTAAAGAAAAACTTGTTACACTATTGCTCTTACGTACACTGTAGCCTTGGAATAAACATGTCCATTACATACCATGGCATGTCAATTATTTATTACACCACCAACTTAGGACTACAAAAATTCAAGAGATTTCCGTGAGATTAGATTAGCATATTAATTCAGGATACATTTATTTACGAGACAAGATAGTTCTTTAAAAATAAACAAAGGCACTAAATAGGATCGATAACGTAACCGACCATAAAATACTGTCCAAAGACTCAGTCAAGTTTCCCAGAACTGGAAAAAAGGACCAAAATATTTGTCCACAATTCGATGATGCCTTGTGTCAAACGAAAACAAAATCTATTGTTCCCAAACATTCGTTTAAAATCACTTATTTATCTGTTGCATAAAAAGAGCAGTCACTCCAAAATTCTAACAAAACGAGGCAAAATTTCGCGTTGACATTGAACACGCGCGTTTCACGGTCTTTTCGGACATGAGTTCATTGCAACTTATTTGCATACGAAAAGACATAGTGACGGCTTTGACTTTGCCGGTATCTGTCTCGACTTTCGTCGAAAAAGGTAAAAACATGCGATCATAAACGAGACAACTACCCAGAATTGTTTTTGCACTAATAAAATCGTAAACGCTTGTTTGTCCCAGTTTTTGTCGCATGATCCAATTTTTTTTTTCGAAAGCCAACGACAATGGTAGAATTATGTCGTAATGTTTGAACAATGGCCTGTTTGTGTTGGCCACGCTGCAGGGAACTTTGACGGGTGCCGAAGGGGTCTTTAATGTATAGATGGCAGTGACGTCGCACACTTCACTTTCGATTTTAATTTTTTTGTAGATGATTATAATGTTGCACAAACAATGTATTGTTGTTGTGATTTTGTAATTTTTACTTTTGTTTATGTCTTCTTGGTAGTGTTCTAGGTTGACATTTAACATTTAAGTTTTTTGCATTGTCACCGAATGTTTTACGTTCCCTTTCAAGATTAAACGGAAAATACTAGGATAAAAATAAGATTATACCATTCTTTGACTCAAAAAAAAAACTAAAATATTACATGATCATTAGCTATAACCCCGAAACCGACAGAACACAACCTATGACATAAGATATGTTCTAATTTTTCATTCGCGTTTTTGCTGTGGAATCATAATAAAATATTTGATCCAAGTTAAATTAATGATGATTACGGTCATTAAGCACGGCCTTTATTTATTGTAGGTACTTTATAAGAAAAACAAATAACAGGAGATGAAAAACGCCTTTAACGGGCCGCAAATCATAGGTTCGAACCATGTGGTATTTATATTAAATTTAATAAAATTCAAAAAGTCTTAGTAATAGCACATAATATGAATATCAAAGATGACAATAAGCATGCAAGCAAGATAGGTATACCTATCTAGCATTTCATTTAGCCCTCGGAAATGTACAGCGGTAATGTTAATAAAAATAAAATGGAGGTTCGAAAAGAGGTAGTAGCAATACGCACAAAAGGCGTAGAAACAATAACTCTTGATTTCAAAGGACCACCGCCATTGTTTAGAAATTGACTTACAAACTTTTTTTTATAGAAATGTGAAAGTGAGAGTCGAACTTTTATGTTTTTGCTACTCTGTTCCTTTATTCATGCAATTTTTATGGTGCACCATTTTGGTAGTCGGAAGCTAATGCACTTTCCCTTTCTTTGGCATCCATTTTTATATCTATTCTTCAATGTTTGTTTGTTTGTAGACTGCAGTACTGGGTACAATGAAAGTTAAAAATGTTGTTTTTCTTATTATTGTCTGTCTATTGTTCCCGGCGTCTCCCTTGTGGGATTTTTTTCAAACAACTTTCACTTGTATAAGTAAGTCAGTTTGTTAATTGTTTGGGCTGTTTTCTTCTGCCGCTTTGCCTACATTTACTGGGTTAATATCAGTTACAACATGCACTTTATCAGTTACAATAGTAAACCTCTGTTTTTATTAATTATAGTCACCATTATATAACAAAAAAACACAAATTGTGACGCTATGATTTTCATACATAGTGCTGCCTCAGGAACAGCATGATCATTAGGTCTAGGTAATTTTAAAGTAAAGTGAACCTTTTAATATAGTTCTCCAAAATATTATTCTAATGTAAACAAATCATCAATGACTAGACAAAAACATAATTATTGATCTCTAATGACTTCAGTAATAATCGACAGAAGTTCTCACCAACACACATTAATAACAACGTTTTGTAGTTCATTAACCCCTCAAATTATGATATTCTTAACAACCGACCAAGTTATTTGTATCGGTGGACAAAACTAGAACTAATAGATATACTGTATAAATCAATCCTTTCAACAAGGACACTAGCGCCACTACCAACTGCATTATTAAGTTTGGTATCACAGAAAATTTGTTTTCTATCATTATTATTATCCTTATTACTTGTCATATTATCTGTTCTAGGTCACGTTGGATCATTTCCAAAGAAATCTTCGTTATTGGATTTATAATCAAATTGTCATTAGTGAGTGTTAATTGCCGATTATGGTTTAAGACAATAATCACCTGTTGTGATTAGCTGTGGACTGATGCCTTCTTTGGTAGTACGTTTTAATCCATATTTGTTATAGATACTAAAAATGTATTTATTTCTAATATATTCCTTCGCTTTGATTTAGTATATGAAAATCCTATTCAATAAAAAAAATCGAGTCACCTGCGTCTTACAATCGAGTACATAGGTATTTAGTTAAGAAAAAAATCTTTAAACGACTACTCTTACAAATCAAAAGCACACTAGACCTTTCTTTTTTTAAAGATGTTGCCCCACTCTAGGGTTTTCTCCTGTGTCGTAGTTGCGTTAACAAACATACAAGTTCACATACACTCATGTGTAGTAAAGACACCCAGACCCGAAAAAACAATTTGTGAATTACATAAAGAGTTGGTCCGTGCGGGAATCGAATTAAATCGTTGTGCGATAGCCATTTGCCAAGGCAGCGCATCAATCGTGCAAACATGGTAATAATTAAAACTAAAGAGTCCCACTTTCATGCCTCCAGATATGTAACCACAGCCGCTTAGCATAGGTACCTTCTCCGCAAGTCCGCATTATAATATAGGTCATTTATTTACAAAAACACATAAAAGAAACATAATGATATAATCTTCTTTTTCTAGACACTCTAGTAACATTCAATGACAATGAAATGCATAAAGAAGTAGTCTTTTACTAGCTAAATGAGGAAAAATGCGTCATTTAATAATTGCTAATTTGCATAGGTACCTATATAAACACGGAATATTTACGTACCTTCTACATAAAGTATGTACTTACTATGGGATTTATACGACATAATAAATTATATTCTACGTACGATATTTCCATACAGATCAGAATTTACGCGATAATAATTTCTATTACGTTTAATTAAGAGGGGCTAGGATAAAACGATTGCATCAGTTATTGATGATACTTCCTTATGACGCATTAGCATTATATATGTTGTAGAAATGAGTCTTTTATATATCGTGCTTCTATACATTTATTGTATATATTTGTAATTCCAATATTTAAATTCTTTAAAGCTTTTCTTTAACCATTTTTTTCTTATTTTACGGTGATAGGGATGATGATTGCGTATGAAAATTAAAAATCTATTTGGTCCGTCAGAAGTAATGAAAAAATATTATTAAACACGTATTTTAATTTTTAAGACTAGGAGCAAATGCGTCATTTTTACGTATAAAACGTACCTAAAATTGACGTCGATATCAATATATCTTCGAAAGAATTTGTTTCTGTAACAAAATTAAAATACATGTCTAATGTTTTCAAATAATCTACAAGACGGATATTAAAATAAAAATTTGCCATCTACCCTATTTTTAAGTTCTACTTGGTATCGTAATGTGGAATGTATAACAGTAATAATAATCAAGTCCTTTGTCACAACATTATCTTTTTTGCTAATTCCACAAACTCGTTTTTACGATACCCATAACTAAAAACATAAATTTTGAAAGTGAGTTTGTTTATTGCGTTTGCACAAAGATGGACAAGCCGAAGTCGAAAGACAATGATGGCGTTTATTGCATTTTTTTCATCCTATGCACAATAGCTACTATCTTAAAACCTAGCGGGTTTACCGGGACTCCGGCTCAAAAAGCAGGAGTAGGAACAGGGTGGTTTTTAGGCAGCAAAAGTCTGACACTCCCTCTCTCCTCGCTCAAGGCAATATCTTCTACATTTGATGATTTTGCCCTTAAAAAAAACGCAATTTCAGTCACCATCCTTGTCTCGTATCACATCTTAATCCAACTTCATCAAAACATGGTCAAACAAAATAATCTTAATCGCATCTTAAACCCACACAAAGAAGCCACTTAATGCCGCCATTTTAAACAGATTAACTTTCGGGTCACTATGAAAATTAAAGCAAGTTTGACTCTGGCCTTAGATATGCGAGATTATATTATAAAAATGTCCGTCAATGCCGCACGTACAATCCGTCACCTGTCATAAAGTTTATCCTCGGATCGCGTCTGATGAAGATTGGAGTAAGAAGTTTGGAACTCAGAAAATTTTTTTCATGTTTTTTGGTCTAGCTTCTAAGTGGCTGATCTTGTAGTTTTTAGGAAAGGCTGTTCAGCATTCTTGTGGATAATATGGTGGTACTAATAATGTAGCTACAATAAAATTACACTTAAAGTTATCCTATATCAAAATAGTCACTATATGTGGTGCTTTTCCACCAGATATGTGCTGTGTAGCTTTGCTACGAAGGTAAAATACCTAAGCTGTGAAACTACGTGTTCGTTACCACCGGTACCGAACTGTGTAGCTATGCGAGGAAGATTTGCACCTCAAGTATGTGATGTATCGATAGTAGGGAAGCCATCCATAGTACGCATCTTGCCATATAAAAAACATATCTTAGCTGAGTCTGTTTCCACCAGTGCTAAGCTATGTGTACCAATGAATAAAGGTAGAAGCCAAACGCATCCACAGCATCGTAACGCAACACATCTCTGGTGAAAAGGCCCCCTAATACTAATACAATATTCAAACAACTTGTCTCCATGACAGTACGTCCAATATGTTATCGTCATCCACTGTCTTCTAGCTGCCATTTGTCAGCTGTCCGTCTATTGAAAACCCCGCCATATACGGAGGCTGTCGTTACAAACGTACATACATTATCAGACGTGACGTCACTCCTTCAAAATGGTCAGTTTTCTTACTTTCTCTACAGTTTTTAGGTCTTATCTTTGAAATACTTTCTCTGAACCTATTTTGGTGAAGTAAAATCTAAAATGTTTTAGATAACCTCTTCGTTTATTCATATATCTTATCGCATTCGTTGACTGAATTACTTAATCACTACTATTTTTTCTATCATTTGTTTCGGTTTTAAGTTGAGATGATACATTAACTAAAAAATCACGGTTTATTCACGTACATTAATGGAGAAAAGCTTTACTAGTTTCGAGTCACAGAGGGACTCTGCATAATGAGATGATAGATCTCTGGTTACTCTGATAACAAACACATGTTTTAGAACAGCCTACGGATGTTATTTAAAAAAAAGGTGTGAAATTGTTACAATAAAGTCCACCCTGAGTAACATAGAGCAATTCTCACCCTGTGTTGCCATTATGTCTTTGGCTGTGGCAAGAAAAGGTTCACCAAGACATTTTTGTGTAGATGTACCTAAATTAAACTAACCAGGCACACCCACTTTTTTCTCCAATCATATTAATAGTCTTATATCATAAATGAGAAACACGAACTCTGCGCGGTTGACGCGGTAGCTGAGCAACCGGCTACCGCGCAACGTGTAACGGTTTCGATTCCGGCACGATGAAACTCTGTGTTATCCACAAATTGTTATTTAGGGTCTGGGTATCATCTGTATGTGCACTTGTACGTGCACTTGCATGATTGTAAACGCACCCACAATATATGAAAAAAACTTAGGGTGAGGCAACATTTAAAAATAACGATACAAGAGAAAATCATACTAATATCATCATAGCAACGTTTAAAAATAAATATGTACGAGTACCTACTAAAAATGAGTAATAGACTTACTTCATAACACCGCAAAGGAAACAACTTAGTCTCTTAAGTAAAGTACTTACGGACATCCTAAACAATGTTTATTTAACTCAAGCTAACAGTTGACACTGAAATCTCCTCACAACCTAATTTCGCGTCAAACAGTAGTTTCCGTCTTAGCACAACAAAGACGAACTAACACAAGTTTAATCCATTCTTCCTGATCTGATGATGATGTGGGTATGAGTCATCAGCCTTCTAACGAGAGTTCTTAGTGCTTGGTTTAATTTATAAGAATATACGATAGCAATTATGGGTATAAATGTTGCAATAGCAATGAATAAAGTTAGTGACGAAATGTCCTAAAAATATAAACCATTAACTTCTGCCAAGAGGTTATAGAAAGTATTATATCAACCAATTCAGCTGATACCCTGTCTGTAGTGTCTGTATACCAAATTTCATTAAAATCCATTCAAAAGTTTCAGCGTGATTGACGGAGTAACATCCAATAAAACAAACTTCAACATTTAAAATATTAATTAATGTGATATAAAACATGCCTAAATATAGTAACTACTCGTATGCATTAATATTAAATGTACCACTTTCCGCAATTAGCATCCTACAATTACAAAGTCCAGTTGATTACTGAGAATCTCGATTTTAGAATAATCCAACACTATTTGGAAACGACGAACGAGGTAACTCCCCATATAATCAGAACAGTCGACACTCACTCTGGTGACCAGTTAACTAATGAAGTAACTCAAACTGCCCCATTTCCACAGAAAAACTTTTCTCACAACAACATCAAAAGAGAATATTAATCACCATACTTACTCAAGGTAAATACAAATACAGATTGCTTTTTAATTAAAAAAAAAACTACAGATGCGCAATCCCTATCACCACTTATGTCGTGGAACATAATAAAGTCGTGATTACAAAATAAAAACTAAGTGTTATGTGTTCTTAAATAACTATGAGGCATGAGCCCTTTACTAACATTAAAATGCGCACGAGTTGTTATTACAGGGGATGGAAGCGTGAAAGGTATATAAACAGAAGTCCACCTACCTCAATCGATATTCCACCTTATTTTAACATTCTTAAAGTTAAAATTCCCAACGCAATCTCATCGTGAACATGTGCATCACTTAGATTTTTCAAATTACGACTCTATACCAAAGAGATATGATTGCATTTTGCTTGTTAGGTCATTCATCTGCATGGACATGTTTAATGTAGAATTGTAGATGCAATGATACGTATATATTTTCTAAACATTTAATAGCCAATTATGTTTATATCATTTTAGAATGGAATAGAATTAAATTTTAATTACACAAGCTATTTATTACAAGACGAATGATTAAGAGTTTCAGAGTGATTATTAAATAGCAGTAACTATTATCCATCATCTGTCAATTAAAATAAGCTAAAATATGGAAGTGCGTTGGATAAAGGATAAAATTCTGTAGAATTATTGTCATTTCCAAAAGAGGATCAGCATTGATTCCAGTTGTTGTGTGAGTGAGGTTACCGGAGGCCCAATTCCCCTTTTTTCAATCATCCCAATCCCCGATTCCCCAACAACCCTTAAATTCCTAACCCCCATAAGGTCGGCAACACATTTGTAACGCCTCTGGTGTTTCAAGTTTCATAAAAAACGGATGACCAAACTACAAAACTGAAGAAATATGACGTTTTAACTCATGAGAGTTTATTATTAAACTGAGTCATGTTTGATAACATATTTATACAGAATGAGTAGAGTAACTGATTTAGTAAGTACCACGACCAAATTTCAAATATGGTAATTCTCAAGTTACAATTACTGCAGTTGACCTATGCACTGTCTAGTCTTTGGGAATGATTTATATTCATGTTCTCAGTATTTGTGATCTGATCTTGTGTTTAGCATATATCTGCATTTCAGGGAAGAATATAATATAATATCAGTTTTATCTGTACCCATAGTACGAGTTTGCTTTCAATTGAACGAAAACGAAACGATACTGCATTCGGCTCTCTGATTGGCCGGCGCTAACGAACCAACCAATCAGAGCGCACTCTCATTTCGCTTTCGTTCAATGTAAAGCAAAATCGTACTAGTGTGCTGATTTCTTCCCAATATTTTTTATAGTTGTTTAACATATCCCCGAAGGGATAAGCATATGTTTACATTTTGCCTCATCCAGACACTGAAATCACCACACGTTACCCTATAGCCAGTCATATAACCACAGTTCTAACCATACGAACAGAATGTAAATGAATAAACCTAATAGCAGGACATTTTTGCTCGCCAATCTGCATAATGGCAACCTGATGATTAATCTAGTGAGCAGTGAGTACTTGCGTTGAATGCGACAGAGGAAGCCACGTGCACACTTTATATACACCTAATGAGTTCATAGATCATGGACTGCGCAAGTTTATGTACTATCGAGACTGACTAGAAATTATAATTGATTGGCCTTGGTTCTATATAGTGTTGTGTGATCTGTTTCTTAGTTATCTTCGCATTTTTTGTATTGTATGAGATTGTTGATGGCAAGAGTAGTCCAAGTCTAAATCAAAATTAAAATCTTTAATTCCAACTAAACCATGAAAAGGTTCTTTTTAAACGTCAATTAATAAAAACTGTCTGTCAGTCTGTCCACTTGTTACCACTTCTTTGCGTGGGTATCGTAAACGCCGATTAAGGGATTGAGGCTGGATGCTTCACATTTGATAGAAGCTGTGCAGCAGCGCTGTTTGATTAACTTGAACCATTTAAACTATGTTAAATAAATGATATTAATGATATTTATTTCTGCAAGTTGGTTACAAAATAACACTTTTACACGTCAATAATGTGAGCTCGTTACCAAGAGTCGTTACTATTGCTGACAGTAAGATTTTCTACCATTATGGAGACTTACTTTCATAAGGAAACTTCATCTTGTATACACGTGCAAACTGTTTGCTTAGCAGTAACATACTGATTGGTTATAAATACAGGGTGAGTAATATTTAATAAATGAATAACGGACTGCCTATGTAAGCAATATCACTTTACTTACGTCAATCTATTTTTATTTATAAATAACAATAGTGACGAATGTGGTGACTTTTCCTGGTCTCCATTATATGAATATCTAAATGATGCAAGTCATCCGTGGGCTGACCGCAATCTGTCGAAGATGTGACTAAAGAGAAGATTCAAGGTCGTAACAAAAATTGGAGAATTTAATTTGTGACTTTTGCCACCAATTTTGTGACTTTTGCAGGGAACAACTGTGTTTGGTCTACGAATTCTTGCTCTAGGTCTGAAAGTAATATGGCATGTAAACCTTGTATGTATGTTTGTAAACGCAATCACGGTACAAAAGAAAAGTTTAATGTAGGGATAATGTCCTTAAAATATTTCTGACAGAAAAAGGAAGCGCATTAAACGAACAAAACAATCACCTTTACTTAGAATAGACATTGCCAAGGTGTTCAAAATATAGGCATAGAAATCATACCTAAGTAGGTACATATACGTACATAATATTTAACCCCTTACCCACATACTTATCACTGACATTATAACCAAGAGGAACCAACAAGGGAAACGTGAACGATAGCAAATCCCTTCACATGATTCAGCCGGCAATTACAATCATAGCCGAAAGGTTACAAGTGATTGGTAGCAAAACTGATTTGTCGATGATCACGATGAAAATTAACAGAGTTGCGTAACGTCATGAAGTATACAACCTTAACCTTTTCGGTCGTGATAGTATCGAGTTGTTTATTCTCGATGTGAAGTGTTGGGGAAAAAATGATGATCTGATTGGTATCTGTCTTCCTTGTTAGATGGTGATCCGGGAATGAAGGATGGATTTGATTTAGCGTTGATAAGTCTGCGTTTGGCCACCAACCCGCTTACTGCCAGAACAGCGAAGCGAAGATGTGGCCGAAGATAGAGCACACAGAGTTAGAAAGTACCTATCCACTCTGACCTTGAAAAGACCCGGGTTGTATTTCTCATGAAAAAGAATAAAAAAGTAGTGTGCAAATGAAAAAAAACGAACTAAAAGAAACTGATAAAATGTTGTGAAAGTACTATCAAATAGAAGGTTAATGAAATAACGAACAATACTCCCAAAACCCACAGACGATTACAACCCTGATAAAAGGCATGGATCAAATTTTTAACAAAATACTGGTTTTTCGGTAGACCTTTCACCGTCCCATTTAAGAGATTTTATGGACGTGCCTGCTTATAGGTTCCATTCATTGCATGTAGGTATGAAGTTTCAAAATGCATGCGAGTCATGTAACGATCAGAAAGGTAAGAGAACGTCTTAGAAAGTAAATGATGAAACTCGAGAAGCTGTAAGTTTGAAGACATATCGTGAATATTTTAATATTCATGTAACATATCTCACGTTTGATTGCAACATGTATTATTTTATATACATTGTTGGATATGAAAGCCTAAATTTAAAAAATGTGGTTGTTTACTTCTTTTTGCAAGAAGCATTAAGTGAAATGGATACAGTCCTGTTACAATCAACAAAAATCAATTTATTGGCTATTAACCTGAGGATCAGTCTTCACCTCTGGGAAATAGAACACAAATTACCAGTATACATATGTGATTCTGGTAACAATTGATATGGTTTTAGTAATCCCCTTTAATCATAATGAAAAATTTCCCCTGAAAAAAGAACATAGAAGTTTCATAGAAACAATAAACCGCATAGGCAGTGTTAACAATGGGAAATAACTTATTTCTATTCGAGATATTGTTTATCCAGGATAACACAATGAAAATAACACAAACGATTAATAATATCCACCATTGTCCGGAAAAGGGACAAAACATATAACTTTAATTAGTAACAATATAATATATATGACAAACATAATACAACATTCCATTTATTTAAACTAACATTTATTTTATTAATCAATTCTTCTCATTTGTCGACTTCCAGGAAATTTTCTAACGCAAATAAATTTCCACAAACTGTAATATAGTGTATATTTTGTTATTAATGGTGTTATTTATTACTTTATAATCAATATCTGAGTCATTCAGTGTATTGTGTGGTGTAGGTAGATGTGTATATTCAATGATTGCTCTTTTATGGTACATTTACATGGCATCGAGAATTAGACACGATTTATGTATAATTTAGTCAATGAGATCACGAGTAGGGCAGAGGTGATTGAAGCACGATCGAAGTACCTCGTTTGTTTGAACGACCAGATCTTTCAGTAGTCGATGAGGAAGGGAAAGAGACGATTGATATGGATAAGAAAATATGAGTAAAACTAGATGCAATTGAAGCTCTATTAGTTTAAGGAATAACAAAATAAATATGTCGTACCTCAATTAAAAAGAACTTATATTTTGTTTCTCATATAGAATAAATTATCTTGCTGGTTAGTCCAACTGACTGCTTAGCTGGATTTGCTTACCTTGTTAATTAAGTAGCCGTGTAGTCACAGAACGTCAGCAGAATAATGGTGGTCTCAGTTTTCTTTTTCAACATACTGCCTTCAGAAAACTAATTTCAGATTCTGCAAAAATATTCAAAAGAGACCCAAACAAAATAAACTATTAAAATATAATATAATCCATAATAATGAATGTTAGTTAATCAGTACACTCTCGCCCAGTTGAAAGCAAACCAAAAGATCTGTGGCCCTTTCTTTTCCCACATCACACAGTTTATAAATATTTATTTTAAAATATGTTTTTACAATGTTGTAAGCCCTCACTTACCGGAGATTAAAGTTCAATGCGTTACGATCAACAATAGTACATGATCATTACATAAACATTTTCCATGAATATAATTATACCTGCGGAGGAAACTGCTTTATAACTGCACACTCCATCTACATAGAGGTGTATTTTGTTTTGAAGCTAATGTTTGTTTTAAAGTCAAGATCTATTTATTACTAGCTGACCCGGCAAACTTCGTACCGCCTCAAACTGTTGTACTGTCTTACATTTTAAACCTTCTCTGGACTTCCACAAATAATTCATGACCTAAATTTCTCAAATCGGTCCCGCCATTTTCGATTTTTAGCGAGACTAACGAACAGCTATTCTTCTGTATTCTGCGATTTGGCAATCTAATTTTAAAGGCCGACTTGTAAAATGTGGCTTAATAGAGGACTCAGTGGTGTCTCCCTCAGCTACTCTCACATATTTACGGATACTTATTATCAAAATAGTACATTCGTTTTTATGTCTTCATTCATAGTACCATTTACCAGTTTCCTATTACTAAACCTTCAGCAATGGGTATTATTTTAAAATTAACTTACGCAATTCCATAACGTATGCTAAAAATGCAAAATATCTAATCCGAAATTAAAACCTAATCTTAACCTACACCGTAGGTCACACTAACTTATACATTTTACTAATTTCTAGTTTCTATGCAAGAGAATATACAACGGGTACTCACAATGCGACATAAACAACGAACATAATGATTCTAGATGTAATGTGAATATCTGATTAAGATAAATTGATGCTCACTATGATTGACTGCACATTCCTGCATAGTAAATCAATGTCCGACAAATGTAGCTTTAGAGATGATGAATTTATTTAACTTAGATTTATCATGACAGTTTGCAAAAACTATTCTGTTTATATTAGGAATAAAGTCCTTAAGTTAATTTCGGTGAAGATAAACGGATAATTTCAATGAAACTTACTACGATATGACGGAAAATTTGCCGTATCCAAAAGAGATCTGGAATTCCTAGGGCACTAACTTGGGTCCCTTTAGGATTTTTTTACGGATTTTTTAGCATCCTTTCAGAAAAATCGTTTGTTGTGTTTCACTCCCACTCTACTGAAAAACACTAGCAAGTTACTATTGAACCATGCAGTATTATCGATAGTAAAAAAAGAGAGAATCTAGTTCATTACAGACTCTGCCGCCTAACGCAACACAAGAAATACTTTTACAAGAAAATTATTTATAGTCGATGAAGCCACAGTTTGACTTAGGCCAAGCCATGATTGCAGTGGTGATCACCATAAAATCAAGCTAGCAGTAATACCATCTAACTTCACCCATACGTGACAGAGTTTAAGTAGTCCATGAATCAGAACTAATTAAAAGTAAAATTGAACATAAAAGATTTTTATAGCGATAAGGTTGCCTGTAAAAGTTGTTTCATATTCAGTAAAAGTTGTCTTGATACAATGTTATGATTATTTTTAAAACATATTAAATTCACGTAAATCCGTACTAAAAGGTAATAAAAGAACAATAATTGTAATTCATAATATGACTTATTCAGGTCTCATGATCAATGAATGCAAGCGCCACGTCATAATAGTGTTACAAAACACAGTGAATAATTACAGGGACAGTGACATCAGTAAAAGGGACCAATCCCTACAAAGTGACATAAAGGTACGAAGGATTCATAAAACTGAATTTCAATATTAGTAACTACATTATATAAAATGGAAAAGTCTAACCTGTGATGAATGAAGTTGAAGTCATAATGGTAAAGTAAGTTAAGTACAAAGTACCAGGGAAAGGAGACAGTACTGCTATTATAGTTTATGTTGCAGAAGATAATCGATAACGATTGATTACTCATGAAGCTTCAATAGCGCTTATGACAGTCTACACACAAACTCACGATAACATTGCAGTAAATTCTGATATTCTACAATGTGATCAAACCTTAAAATCTTATAATCAAGATCATCAGCACCGAAATGAACTAATTATGGAATAGGATACAAACTAGCAGACGGATCACTTGATAAATGATCAGCGCCGCCCTGAGCACCCGCAACACCAGAGGAATCAAAGTTGTGTTGCCGGGCTGTTAAAAAGGAATACGCTCATTTCTTGAAGATTGAAGGTTTTCTTACTTCTTATTGATTAAACAACGTCCTTCTGTCTTTCCGTCCTTTATTGGACTAACATTACCTCTGTTCGATAATGACGTACAAAACCTATTATTAGGACACATTAGGTACTAAAAGGATCTGGTTTTTATACTCCAAAGCTTGGAGCGTTTAAAATCTCAATGTCAAAAATGGCAGTACTAAATGGAAAGGCACATGTTATTATATTGTCGTTAGAATAATAATTATAGGATGGAATGGAACCAAATTAGGATCAAAACTGCAGGTCGCAGCCTAAATTGGTGGCTAAGACGATCAACATGATTTTCAATATGGTAGGTAGATATTTGTAAAGGTACAAATTGTTTCTGATGTGGTTTTGTTTATGAAGCAGTCTTGTGTCAATACGAGTATTAAGTCTTATGCAGATAATTATGACATAGATATGGATTTTACTTGAGTAATTGCCTATCTGGAAAACTTACCTAAATTATGTGAATCAGGAAAATAGGAAAACATCTTAACGGTACACCTCCTATCGAAGGTTTAAAAAGACTGGATTGGGCCAGATTTTATCATCTGAACTTCAATAGCAAAGCAGAGAAATATATGAATACGAAAGATTATTATCATATCGGATCAAATCTATAAATCTTTCATAGATTTCTATGAAAGATTTTCAGATCAAATATATGAAAGGTAATTTTATCTTTTTATTTTTATTAGAAAATATATTTATTTTATTTTCATTTTCGTCACAAAATAAAAAAATCTAAAATTTTTCAGATACAAGTTCACACTAAACAACATAACATATACAATTCAAGTTAAAACAGCCCTAGCATTTAGACCTACATATTTACATAGTCAAGTTATGTCAACAAGCACTAAGTACCTACTTCTATCCTACATCTTCATGCACAAGAGCCATCGAAGGTTAAGCAAAGTCATTTAATGGAAAGTCAATATAATACTGTTTGTCACCATGACGTGGTTTATTCTAAACTTTAGCAAAACAATTCTCGAAATTGATTTCGATGAATAAATATTATTATTTTCCCTTATTTGTCCAGCAGAGGTAAAGGTGATTCACTTTTCCACAGCTTTTCATGCCTCATATTACGCACGTGGTACAATGCACGTAAAAAGGATAATAATTATTATATTCTGCAGTGGGTTGATAAAATAATTACGTTCAATTATGATGGTAATTAATTTTGTGATTATTCTATTTAGCAAGAAATGTATCAATAAATTTCAGTACACTACATTTAAAAATACCGATTGCAACCTGTATTTTTTTTTAAGTTCATTAATATACTGAAATCTGCTCTTAAGTGTAACAAACACTTTTCTAAAAGCATACATACATACATACATACAGATCAAACAGAGAACCTCCTTCTTTTTTGAAGTCGGTTAACAAAACACCTACAATATTTAAATAAACATATTAAAGTCTTATCGTTTTTGTACAATTTAGGTCAAAGCAATATTTCTATATTTATTTTACTTCATTAGGGAATAATAAAGTTATCGTCTTATAAACCATTCAATTATAACCAAGGAAAATAAACACCAATTTAAATCCGAAATATATGAAATAATTTCCATGTTATTCTACCAAAAACATAAGCAAATCTTCTTAATATAATTTTAAAAGCATTTTCCCAACCATTTTTCATTGGAAAAACACTTCAATTTTCCAATTTTCATTCAGCGCACACAAAACTACCCCATAGCTCGATAGATGGCGTTGAACGGAAATGTGGAAAAGCTGAATCGCGCTATGGTTTCGTTACGTGCGTCCTACATAGGTGAGCCGGGACTTAGAATATGTCCGACAAGTTACCGCTATGAGTGTCGCGTGTGCAACTACAGTGAACCTCAGTGCAACTGCAGTGTAGTGTAACTACAGTGTTAGTGTTCAGTGCTGTGTTCGCTTAGTCGTAGTTAGCAAAAGGCGTCCATCTCACTTATAGCAATTTTTGACAAATCGTGAATCGTTCACGATTTAAGGATTCTCTATTAAAATAGGGGTATATGCATCATAAAGATCTTAATGTCACACTTTGATATAAGTGGGGATAGGCGGAATCGGATATAATAACTATACATTGCTAAAAATTGCAATTATGTAAGAATAAGAGTTAAATTACCGTTTACTAATTATAAAACCAAGATTAAATAATATACATTATGATAAAACATTTTTTTTTTTCTATACCACCTGCATTTTTTTTTTGTCAGGTAATACACCTAAAACCCTCTCCTTAGTCTGAAAAATACTATGCTGAAAACCGCATCAAAATCGGTTAGACCAAAACGCGAGATAATCGCGCACAAACATACATGGCGAACTTCTTTTTTTTAGGTCACTTAAAAAGCTTTACTAGTTTAGATTCACTAAACTAGGGGTGAACATGAACAACGTGTGCAACCGTGGCGACGTCGTGCAGTCAGTAGGCTGCTGCTACTACTACTAGTAAAACTCTATAGCTTTTCTCAATAAGTTTACATGAGTAAACCGTTATTTTAAAAATTCACCTTAGTTACTTAGATATTTTCGGAAAATCGAAAAATAAAAAACAATTTCCTTCGGCAGAGCCGGGTATCCGACTCGAGACTCCTTGCTTAGCACCAGTTACAATATACATTCTATGTACCTATATAAAATCGCCACGTGACACATAAGTTGTTACCAATCATTAAGTTGTATAGGAAATGACTGGGTGTACAACGTACCTACATAGTACATAGGTAATTATTGTTGTATGTAAATATCCTTTGAACATAGTACGGTATGGTCACGGTGTAATCTATAAGTATTGAGGGACTAAAAGGACGGTATGTAATGATATATCATCGTGAAGCTGGATGTCCTTGTTCACCGTGGGAGATGACCACTACGTTTATTGAGAAGGATGGCCAGAAGTATTGTTGTTCTTCTAACTAATATTATTATTAATGTTAAAGTAATTTTTACCAATCGATCTTCTTGAAATGTTACTTATTATAATGAGAGAGAAAATGATTTTTTTTTATTAGTAATGGGTAGGAGCTTAGCCGCTGTACCTGTACCTTTAGTACGAGTTTGCTTTACGTTTAAAGTTATCGAATATAATCATAATCGGCACTCTGATTGGCCAGCTAGAATAAACCAACCAATTTAAATATCGGTATCTAATTATACCAGTCACCCTATATAAAGCTATAGATTTTGTTTGTTGAACGCGCTAATCTTCGGAACTACTGGACCGAATTAAAAAAATCTTTTTTTGTTGGATAGTCCATTTTTGGACGGAGGGTATGGGCTCTAAAACATCACGCTACCAAGCAGAGCGGGTGAAACCGTACAGAAGTAGGTATTAGCTACATTAAACAGTTTATACCTTTGCCTTTACCTATAGTACACCATAAAGGTAAGACAATCATGTTATTCTTATGTTAATACAAAGTCAGTCGTGTCTAGATCGCGAATGAAGTCATCGCGATATTGCCTCACTTAGCCACAAAAAATAGGAAAGAATTTTATCTTAATGGATCTAGAATTTTTTGCCGCAGGTCGCAAGCAGTAGTTAGGTGTTGCCGTTAGATCAACAGATGGTAGATTTGTAGGAATTGTCGATTACTGTTTTAGATTAGGTTGCGACAAATTTAACCAGTCTACGAGAAGGACTGTCTAAGAAGGTTGTATTAAAAATACTCGTATACCATCATCAAAACCTTTTTTGTTAAGTTGGAAAAACCACATCGACCAGAGTATTTGAACAGTTCGTTGGTCATCGTTAGAATAGTTAGTCAAATAGTCGCAGGTACAGCAGCCGGTCAAGCGGTCGCGGTCGATTCCCGGACCGGGCAAAGTAGGATGGGCTTTTTTCGATTATTCGAAAATTTCTCAGTTATAGCGCATAGTCTGGAATTTTGCCTAATATATGGTAATAGGCTCACCCCCAATTACATAGGTCTTTTACTTATAATACTTATACATTATACGGTGGCATTACGTACCGTGATGTGCAACCTCTGTCTACCCATTCGGGGATAAAAGGCGTGATGTTGAGTGCGTTACGTATAATTTACATTTAAGTTGCATTCAAATATCATACTCACAAACAAAACTGTGTTAGCTAAGTAAAATCCACGCAAAGGTACTTATACAAAATGTATAACTTAATCACAAATTGAAAATTAACTCTTTCAATTGCGCACGCACATCAGCCACTAATAGATCCCATTTAATCGATCAAATCAATTATTAATAGAGGGAAGCAATGCAATTAAATGTTTGATTACAAATTATTGCTTAATTATTAAAATTATGCAAGGTAACCCTTTCTAGATGACGCAATTTTCCGTTTTATTTCATCGTCGTACAATCTTGTTTTTAAACGAGAGTATTTTCGAAATTTCAATGTAAAAGTCTAATTGGTTCATTTCATTTTTGGATCGAAAAATATCTTTTTTAAGGTGAAAAGTTAGGTCAAGGGAATAAAGGTTTTGTTGTTCAAGAAATATGGTTGAAAATTCTGCAGTCAAGTTGAAAACAATTGTAAAGTGATCAATAATAATTTTCTTAATTTACAAGTGAATAGCTATAAATCAGGTAATCCTACGCGTCTAAGCAAAAAGCGGTGCATATTTTGGAATAATTTTATGAAATTATTCAAAGATTTGGTAACGTTTTCGCACAATCTATTCGTTCTAATGTCCATGGGTATTAATTAAAGGAAGCTGGAAGGCCCACTAGATTTTCAACATCCTGAACCATAAAATAAGATATTATAATAAGAATTAATTTCGCATTTTAATTATATTCAGGATATCTATATTTTGATTTATTGCGCCTTCGACTTTTCAATTAAATTGGACGACTAATTGTCTTCGAAAACTAATATTAATCAATTTATTGATTTAGCCGGTTGTGGCACTTATAGCTGTATTTCGACTGTATATTATTATGCTATGGCTAGGCTACCGGCTGCTGCGCAACGTATAGCGGGTTCGATTCCCGTACAGATCTACTCTGATCCACAAATTGTTGTTTCGGGTCTGGGTGTGATGACATACAACTTGTATGTTGGTAAACACACCTATGACACAGGAGAAAATCCTATAGTGGGGCAACGCATTTTAAGAAAAAAAATATTTAGGTAAAGACAATGTAAAGTAAAACACATACCTACTATGTTACAATGATGGCTTGATACCTATATTAAAAACAAAATACATTCTCAATACTGATTTCTAATGGACATATCTAAGACAATTCTTTTAATGTAATAGGTAGAAGTGTGAGAAAGGCCTGTAGATAGTCTCATCCGGTGAGATGTTATCTAAATACACTCATTATAGAAAGATACATAGAAATTTTCTCAGATGTATATTATATGTATGTATTATCAACAGTATATAAGTGTATCTATTGTTAACTTAGTACCATTTACTAGAGGTGACACCGAGTGCCTCTTTTACAACTCCGAGGCAGGATATGACTCAATTCTTTGAGCAAAAAACACTGATATACACTTTCTGTTGTGTCGAGCATAATTAGGGTTGGCAGACACTACTTATAATTTTTCTTCTAGACTTGAGACCACATTTAGAGCTAGCGGGTTTACTGGGTCTCCGGCTCGAAAGGCAGGAGTTGAAACAGGGTGGTTTTTAGTCAGTAAGAGTCTGACACAACCTCTCGCCTCGCCCAAGGCGGGAGAAGTCATTGGATGATGTTTCCCCCTTAAAAAAATAAGACTGGAGACCATTCCTATGCAAATGTTGTGTCCACGATAATCACAAGACTAGCCATAAGTGATTTAATGCGTAGAGCTGATAACTGAGCTCGATGGAGTGCTATTGGGAATGCCACTGCCACTATTTCGAAATGGTGGTAAGTAATGTTGTGACCTAAGACGGTGCACATCTACATAAAACCAATTTTTAGACAGCCAGGTTTTACAACATTCAGAAACTACAGATTCTTTGAATAAATTCTATTCCTTAGCAATTCGTTCAAGGAACTCGATATGAAACGCTTCATGCAAGTGGGTAAAATGAGCTGATGATAATTAATAAATTTATCTTTTTGTGCATGTATAAAAACAACATCAAAATATTTTATTTAAAACAATCTGTTTAAAAGTCCTGGTTACCAAAACTAAAGGTGACAGCCCTACACCTAATTGCGGAGACAAAATAAATAAAGGTCATTCTAATCATTACTTTATACGAGACGCTTTAGGGCACAATGAATTACGTCTAATTAATTGCCAATCGTTTGTATTGTCTAGTCAGTGTTTTAAATAAAGACATTATCATATAACTCTTATTTGGAGTTTAGTAGAAGAACATAATTATATCAAATACATACCTCCTAACTGAGTATACGAAAAAAGATTTAGTTCCAAAAATTACGGCTTACTCTACTCTAGCTAACACTGTCGCCGCGTCTGCGCACGCTGCCCATATTGAAGAGTCCCTCTGTGACTCGAAACTAGTAGATCTTTAATGAACAAACGGTAAAAGAAAAATCTCGAGAGAAACCTAGGCTTATAATTTCTACTTATAAGTTTGAAATCGCTAACCAGTGATGTGATATGGTGCAGTAGTAGAATTATACACGTATACATACAAATATGTGTACATTTTTCCGGTTCATTATCTCCTACATAATTATGTTACAAAACACTGACCCAAATTACTGTTCCACTTATGATCTAAACGTTTTTCCCCAATTTATTCGACTGGTACCTTTAGGTCATAAAATTAACGCCTACGTCTAGTGCCGGCCCAAACCCATAGATTGCCCAATAAAAGATAGTTCGAATACTTCCACTCAAACAAGTTAGCTGGTTTGACACTGCTGAGGCTTAGTAGACGAGCAACTTAATGTTGAACAATAATAAAATCTGTTTAATATATATTATAAAGTCAGTACTAATATGAAAGTATTTATTTTATATTAGAAGTACTACTAGCTAATAAAAAATTGACACAATAACTAAGATAGCTACATGTATTGATTAATCTTATCTGAAAGGTATTCGTATTCAATATTTTAAATAAAATTAAAGAAAAAATATTATATTTTTCTTGGTAGACGATAATAAAAAATATTTTATTCACATGTTTAATTTATTTTAACTTTATAGTTATTTGTTAAGTGTCAGATCATAACGTCTTACTTATTTTTTTATAACCAATTTATTGATTAATTAATTCTGCTGTTAATTGAAGGCATTTAAAATAAACTTATTTATCTTTAACGATTACCTAAGAAAATTAATTAAATTCAATATTGCAAGCATATTACCTGTTCTTTAAGTGCAGACATTAATCAAGTATGCATAGCTATTGTCTGTTATTTTTTCTCTTTTTTATTTTTTATAAGACTTACTGTTTACTTTGTTACAAGTTTTGAAATGCATATTTCCATGTTCGTTAAATCATCATAAGAAAGTTGTGTCTGGAATATAAGCAAAGCCCCCTATTATAATAAATCTAGCGATATGTGGAGTTTACCTAGCCATTAACTCCCGGTTTCAATAACGAATCTTAAACCAAAATCTTTGGATCAATAAATCTTTAAATTAATTTTTGACATAATTTCTATAGAACTAATATCAAACATCGATCTTAATCTAAAGATTTTGAATTGAGATCCGTTATTGAAATCAGGAGTTAGATATCATTATCTAACTCCTGATTTCTACTGACTAACTTCTGATGAGCTTATGATCAAATCATGAGACTGAAAATTTTATTAGTAAAATACAGCACGAAAAACAACAGCAACAAAAAAGTCGCCCAACAATCGCCCGTCTGCACACCCCGCGCTGACACAAATGACTTAGATTTATTTGCGGTACAAACAGAACAACCTGCTAATGAGACCCTAGTTATCCGTTACACTTGCAACAATTAATAATAAGTCTACATTTAATAGTTCAGTCTAGATTGTTACAATTCATATTGTCTCCGATTACAATCTTGTAATCATTGCGGAACTACGCTGCTTAGTATTAAAATATACAATACAATATAATAAAAATGAATAATCTTGTCATGATTTTATTATACTAGCTTCTGCCAATGGCTTCGCCCGCGTTCTCATGGGATAAAAAGTATCCTATCACCCAAGTCAACTCATACCCTGACTGTATACCAAATTTCATCAAAATCCGTTCAGTAGTTTCAGCGTGATTGACGAATAAACATACAAACAAAACTTTTACATTTATAATATTAGTGTGATAGATGTTTAAGTAATTAATATTCAATTCTCTTTTATGCACCTGTTTTATTGCAACTAAGAATATACTTTATTATTAATAGATAAAGACAAATTTAGCCTAAGGCCATGTTTAATGCAAATTTGTATTGACTGCATTATTAATAATTGTCTTTTATACACTTTATTTGTGATCTGTTCTTATATCTAAATATACATTTCAATTGAATAATAAGTGTATTTTCCTCTATATACCTGGAGCTGCGGACTACCTAACGGGCTACTGAGGCTCCGGGTGGAAAAGCAGGAGTAGCAACAGGGTGGTTTTTAGTCAGTAAGAGTCTGACACTCCCTCTCGCCTCGCCCAGGGCGGGAGAAGACATTCGATGAATTCCCCCCTCCCCTGTCTGTTGTCAGTTTCATCTTTAACTTATCTTTAAAGGTGAATCAAAATTAAAGTAAAATATTTAGCTTTAGGTAATATTCATCATCATCATCATCATCAGCCGAGAGACGTCCACTGCTGAACAAAGGCCTCCCCTTGGTCCTCCACGTAGAACGACAAGCCGCCACCTGCATCCACTGGCTCCCCGCCACTCTGACGATGTCGTCGGTCCACCTAGTGGGAGGTCTGCCCACGCTGCGTCTTCCGGTCCGCGGTCGCCACTCAGTCACCTTCCTGGCCCAGCGGCCATCAGTCCTCCGAGCGACGTGGCCTGCCCATTGCCACTTCAGCCTGCATATTTTGAGAGCTATGTCTGTAACTCTTGTTCTTTGGCGAATTTCCATATTTCGGATTTTGTCGCGCAAAGATACTCCGAGCATAGCTCTCTCCATCGCGCGCTGGGCGACTCTGAGCCTTTCTAAAAGGCCAGCAGTTAGGGACCATGTCTCGGTACCGTACGTCATCACTGGCAACACACACTGGTTGTACATCCTGGTCTTCAGACACTGCGGGATTTTTGACGAGAAGACTTCATGCAACTTCCCAAATGCTGCCCATCCGAGTTGGATTCTTCGAGCGACCTCTTTCTCGAAGTTGGACCTACCTAGCTGGATGATCTGACCCAGGTATGTGTAGTGGTCTACAACTTCGAGTATATCGTTCCCAACGACAACCGGTATAGGTGCAACATGGACATTTGACATGATTTTCGTCTTGTCCATGTTCATTTTAAGGCCCACCTGTTGGGAAACGGTATTGAGGTCGCTGAGCATGGTGTTCAGCTCTTCCAGCGACTCTGCCATTACGACTATGTCATCGGCGAAACGGAGATGAGTGATGTATTCGCCATTAATGTTGATGCCGCGTCCGCTCCAGTCCAAGAGCTTAAAAACGTCCTCCAGTGCGTTCGTGAACAGTTTCGGAGATATAACGTCTCCCTGTCTCACGCCCTTCCGCAACTGGATTGGCCTCGTAGTCTCTTCCTGGAGTCGGATGCGCATGGTGGCGTTGTTATACAAACACTTCAAAACCTCGATGTATCTATAGTCGATGTGGCACCGCTGGAGAGACTGCAGCACCGCCCAGGTTTCGATTGAATCGAAGGCTTTCTCATAGTCCACAAACGCCAAGCATAGTGGCAAGTTATACTCCTCGGTCTTCTGTATAATCTGCCGCAGCGTATGAATGTGGTCTATGGTACTGAAACCTTTTCGGAATCCGGCTTGTTCGGGAGGCTGGAAGTCATCAAGCCTGCGTTCGAGACGGTTCGTGATGACCCTCGAAAACAGCTTATACACATGGCTCAGAAGTGAGATAGGTCTGTAGTTCTTTAGCAGACAGTTGTCGCCTTTTTTAAAGAACAGAACCACCACACTCCGTTGCCATGCTACCGGCGTGGTTCCCTCGAGTATGACGGAATTGAATAGCTTCTGGAGGACTAAAAGTATCGGTTTTCCACCCGCTCGCAGAAGTTCCGACGTGATTCCGTCATCGCCCGGCGCCTTGTTGTTTTTAAGCTGTTTGAGAGCCATCCTAATCTCGTACAGGCTGATGTCTGGGATATCCTCAGTGTAGTGCCGCGTCAGTTTAGCTCTTGGGTCCCGAGCTGTACCGACGATGGGTTGCCGTGTTGAGGTGTATAACTGTCCGTAAAACCTCTCGAGCTCTCCGAGGATCTCGGACTTCGACGAGATGACGCTGCCATCCTCGGTCTTCAGCCTCGTCATTTGGCTTTGCCCAACAGACGAATTCTTTGCGAAGACTTTTGAGCCCTTGTTTCGCTCAATTAAGTCTCTGACTCTTGCGGCGTTATAGGCCCGCAGGTCACGTCGCATGTATTTCGAGATTCGTCTATTGAGCTTGCCGTATTCAGACATATCGTCTGAAGACTGCAGCCTCATCTCGCTACGATCCTTAAGAAGTTTTAAGGTTCCGTCGGAGAGCTTTTGGGGCCTGTTTCGGCGGGGGTCTTGAAGAAGTCTGACCCCACTGCTCGGACAGTTTCCACCAACCCATTATTTATCTCGTCCACGTTTCCACAATCAGCTAGACACTGGAAGCGATTTTGCAGTTGGAGTTGGAACTGCTCGGGGTTCTGGATCTGGGCACGTCCAGGGCGGAGCGTGGACTTCACCAGGCGTGACCGCTCTAGTTTTACATTGATGTTCAGTGTGCCCCTGACAATACGGTGATCGCTACCGGTTTTCACCTTCGCTATCACAGAGACATCACTGAATATACGTCTTTCGGTCGCCATGATGAAGTCGATCTCATTTTTGGTAGAACCATCAGGGCTTATCCATGTCCACTTCTTGGCCGGTCGCTTCTGGAAGAAGGAGTTCATCAAATAGAGTCTCTCCCTCTCCATAAAGTCGACCAGCCGCTGGCCCCGATGGTTTCGCTGCCCATATCCAAATGGCCCTATTCTCAACTCATCGCTATTCCGTGTGCCCACCTTTGCATTGAAATCCCCCATCACAACGGTGAAGTGTGTTTCGGAGGAGTGTATGGCTTTTGAAATTTCCTCATACAGAGCCTCTACTTCGTCGTCACAATGTGTCGAGGTCGGCGCATATACCTGTATGACCTTCAGCGAATACCGGTTAGATATTCTGAGTATAAGGTACGCTACCCTGTTCGACACACTGTCGACCTCACACACGTTGTTGACGAGAGACTTGCGGACGAGAAATCCGACACCACCCTGGGATTTACGGTCTCCTTCCCGGAAGAAGAGCAAGTTGCCGGAATCTAGGATTATCGTATCCTGACCCTCTCTTCGGATTTCAGATAGTCCCAAGATGTCCCACCGCATTTTGCTCAATTCTTCCTCCAGCTCGACAATCTTCTCATCAGTCCGCAGTGTGCGGATGTTGTGCGTTGCCAGGGCCAAAGTTCGTCGGGGGTGGTAGCGCTTTCTCTGCCGGGGATTCTTAGCACCCCCTGCTCCGCCGTTACCTGATCCGCTACCTAGATCAGGAATAGCGGAGCTGCCGGGGACTGGGGGCCGTGTAATTTTGTTGTCGCTCATAGTGAAAGGGGGGGGTTGCCATAATCCCCACGCTTGGCAGGCGGCTTGGGGATCGCAGTTAGGTCACCGATAAATTTTGAGAATGCTGCTGCCCATTCCTCGGTGGCTGGTCGCAGTTTTAGGACGTACCCGGGTCCTTTAGGACGTACCCGGGTCCAGGTAATATTCAAAATATTTAAAAAGGGAAAATCAAGATGCCTCTATAAAATATTTTTTATACTCCTACACGAGTAGGTACAATTTATTTGTTATTTAATTAAATGTACATAACTTACAAATAAAACAGTCATATTTTCAAAGAATTGGTCAAAAGCAAAGAGGTGCTGATCTAATTGAATAACCTTTGACCAGCCACATAACAGGCTGAGGAAAATCCAACGATAACCTTACAGAAGGTAAAGAAGCAGCACTTAAATAAAATTAAATAAATAAAAAAACTTCATCTACAATTACAACCCATCATATTTGCAGTCAAGCAAACCCTAATCACAAATACTACTGTTACTGGTAGCGGTGTCTTTGGCAAAAACTGAAAAATAAAAAGGGGAAAGGGGGGAAAATCATCCAATGACTTCTCCCGCCTTGGGCGAGGCGAGAGGGAGTGTCAGACTCTTACTGATTAAAAACCACCCTGTTCCTACTCCTGCTTTTCGAGAAAGAGAGAGGGTAGACCGATTTGTCTCCTTATAAACATCTACCCGCATATACTCCAGTTCATCCGTGATCATGGCGCTTGCAACAGCAGAAATTAATAATTGTTCCGTTGCAAGTTCTAAAGATATTGTAAGATTCCATGGCAGCTTAAAAACTTATATCTAAATCACAAACTAAATGTAAAACGACGTCATCAACATTTGTAGGTAATAGGTAAATAAAACTCAAATTTATAAATAAAATGAGTAACGGAATATTTCTTATTATTGGAAGAAAATTCAGTAACTCTTGACTCACTACACCAAACCACAATGAAAAAGTTACTAGTATTACAACTTATAACCACGCACTTTGAAACAATTCCACCGCAAACGTTTCCATACTAAATATGGCCACAGTACATAATGAATTTTGTGTAGGCGTTAAATTGTATCAAACAAAAGACAAAACTATATAACACTGGGAGTACTGGTATGAACGAAATAAATAAAAAAAAACATCTAAATACCAGATGATGTAATTTCTATTGACATTAATCTATGAGAAGCTGACGCAAGAATAATTAAAGAAATAAAATTAAACATAATTTTATCATCTGTCTTGCATCCTTCGATGTCTGCAGACTGATAAAAAAGGCATTAATTTTGATACGAATATCAAACAGACAAATTAGGAAGATTGAATGTGAACGATGATAATTATGAAACCAAAAATTATCAAAAAATACTGAATAATAAAAATATGTATTTATTAAAAGCTCATGCACAATCATAATATATTAGGCGGCCTTAATACCATTGGCATTATCTTCCAGTCTGACCTATGGGTGATGCAGAGACGAGTACACAGTGGGTGCAAGGAGCGACCCATGGTTTTGTAAATATGTACCTAACATTCTTTTCTATAAAAGAAAACGTTGCCCCATACTAGGATTTTTTCCTGTGGGTGCGTTTCCAAACATACAATTTCACATGCACATGACACCCAGACCCGAAACAACAATTTAGGTTTTTTTTTTTTTTGAGGGGGGAAAATCATCCAATGACTTTTCTCGCCTTAGGCGAGGCGAGAGGGAGTGTCAGACTCTTACTGACTAAAAACCACCCCGTTCCTTCTCCTGCTTTTCGAGCCAGAGCCCCGGTAAACCCGCTAGGTAGTCCGCAGCTCCGGATCAGGAACATTCTTTTCTATAAAAGTAAACGTTGCCCCATACTAGGATTTTTTCCTGTGGGTGCGTTTCCAAACATACAATTTCATATGCACATGACACCCAGACCCGAAACAACAATTTATGGATCGAAAAATTAAACCTGCTACACGTCGCGTGGAGTTGCCAAGCCACCGTGCAATCAATTCAAATTCAAACATCATGTAAGTTTCTTAGAAGTTGTAGCACATGTTTTTGTGGGGACATTTAATTAGTTCTAGTAGACGAAGCTATTATATCTTCCAGACATTATGGCTCCATGTTCAAGATGCATTATATTGATTTCAGAACTCTTAGTCGTAAAATTAAAAAGAAGTGTGACAGTAATGTGACCTGTTTGACAGGCTATTAACACAATATCAATTCAAATTGGATCATTTCAAATTGATAGTTAAGAAAAAATTAAGCAACATCATGAAATGTAAACAACGATTTTTTTGGTAGTTACTTTGTAGATATTTTATTGGTCGTTTGACCGCCTTGTAGATGAATCTCCTGTGCTGTACTGGCCAGTATATCTATATGGCTTCAGTCATTGAACATCGGCTGATTTTGAAGGCATAATATTCAACAGTGGACGATGATAACTGATATGACGATAAACAATGTAATTAATGTTGAATTAGAACAAAAATGTCTTTACACCGAGCACTATGGAGTAGAACCATTAAAAACTTACAAACTGACTCACAAGACGTACCTATTCGCGAAATGGTCCACGTTTTCTTCGTTAAACACATGAGTCATCCAATTACAGCGTGTTTACTTCACAAGTCAGATGCCCCGGAATTTCTTCTCTTCAATGAACGATGACTAAAATAATTTGTACACAATCTTCTTTTAAACAGTGGTTATTCTTGGAACCATTGTGTGGGATTAGCCGTTTCATTGTAATTAGTATCTGTGATGGAAAATATTAAATGAATGACGTCCGCGGGAGGTTTTTCTTTACAATTTATTCAGTTATGATGTGGCTTACTTACATTTATGTTATAAGTGAATGGTTTCTTATATCTCTTGCATTTCGTGTGGTGGAGAGATAAAATTCTCATAGATCTTAGTGATCAATTATAAAAAAATCTTTTAGAATAAATTAACATCGGTAGGAACTACATTGTCCAAAGACGAATATGTAAATACGTCTAGAAGACGTCTTTCGATTCTCCATCGACGTAGCAACGCCGTAGCGTAAAGACCTAGCCTAAAAATAAACACTAAATATTAACTAACAATAACAAGTTCGTTGAACTCGATCGTACCGTAGAGGCCTCGAAAACACAACAGTTTACGCTACGAACATTCACCGGAAAAAATATAATATGAAAACAATGGCCGTTGTAGTATAATATAATATAATTTAATTTAATCTAGAGCATTTTACCGATTGGCGTAATTTTTCGAATAACCTTTTTACTCGCATGACTCATATATAGTCAGACGTTTCCTTATTTGTGACGTCATATGTCGTTTCGTGTGAAACTTGGTTAGAAAAAGTTGCCGAATGATGCAAGGTTTTCAACTTTTTTATTATTAAGTAGGTACGTACTATTTTGATTCCGTCCAGACTAAGTTTGGCGCACATTTTTATTTTTATACTTTGAATAGCGATCAATCTTATGCATATTTTAAGAGCATAATAATGAGTGAATGCCGTCTGCTTTATATGTCAAATATATTATGTGATATTTAGATAATGAATGTACATAGTAATACTGTTATTATTTAAAATAGATAAAAATAGCGCATATTACTAGGTAATTGAGTTAGTATTTGCAGTGTGTATCAATTAAGGTAATAGCCCCACTTCTTACTACATAAGACTTGAAACTATAACTATTATAGCTAACCTTGACTCTTCGTTTTGATTCATGGCCAAGCCCATTATTGTTTGACTTTTCAATTTTGAAAATAGTCCATCACAAAAAAGACCTGCGGACTTCGAGTATGTCTGGGATATGCCTAAAGGTTCTTCTCCTCATAACATTAATTTGTATCATAGCATAGATTGTCAAAAGTATTATGTAGGTAATAATATGGTAGATAACTTATTTTTATTTTAATGTCCGTCTGGTAGATTATTTTAAAACATTAGACACGTATTTTTTATTTTCTTACAGAAACAAATACTTTCGAAGATATATCGATTTGAAATCGCGTGACGTCAATTTTAGGTAAATTTTATGCATAGAAATGACGTAAATAATAAGATTGATTCGTTTTATCTAAGTACTGTTATCTTATATATTACGAAATAAAAAAATCGAGTCTAATATTTTTTCATTACGTAACTGACGGACTAAATAGATATTTAATTTTCATACCCCGTCATCATTCGTATTCAATTACTATGTTATATTACAGTACAATTATTATTCAATACAATATAATAAAATACTACAATGAAAATCGTAGCCCATCTAAATCCTGTGTGCAACGTTGACTAGCCCAGCGGGTGGCATAGCCACTACCCACAGAATGTCGCAAGCGCCGACAATTTCGTTGCATTGGCTAACCTTACCTCATTTCATGTAGATTGTGCAGCCGATGGCTCCACTTGCTAAGAAAACACGTTGTATTTTGAACTGTTTTAGGTTTTTGTTAGTATATCATTTCATTTTTGAGAATGACATACATTAGATACTTTTAAAAAAAGGAGTTATATCTTATTTTTCTTACTTTACAACGTTTTTTTTTTTGTTCCTATGTAGATATCATATTATTATTTTGTATAATACCATTGTAAATTAAAATTAAAAATAATTTATTATGTATTTCTTATGATATTTCTTTTTTATTCTAAGACAGATTTTTTTTACTTCTATCTAAGGTAAATTTTTTGGAGAATAGAACGCGACTCATAACATAATTTCACAAGAATAATAACATTAAACATGGTGATTAAATAACTCGAAACCCTACACAATCATGATTAGCATCATATCTCGTTGAAAGCGAGAAAACCGTAGAAACTGTTCACTTCTCAGGGAAGTAGGAAGTACCTGTAGCAGTAGATGTGAGATCGCGGTACCTCATTAGCTATACTTTGTCGCTCATCTTCACATAATTAAATTCGTACTTACCTACTTACCTACCAAGTTATGGTAGAAATGTGTAATGACTACCATTTGTAATGTAATGATATCAACTGCAATGATACATCTTATTGATACTCTATTCTTACAAGTGCGTTGCCGGCCTTTTGGGGGTTAGGAATTTAAGGTCGGTAAGGGTTGTTGAAGAATCGGGGATTGGGAAGATTAGGGAGTGGGGTAATTGGGTCTCCGGTCTCACTCATACAACGCAAGCGTTGTTTCACGTCAGTTTTCCGTAAGGCCGTGGAATCACTCCGGTTGCGCCGATCCATCCATGCCAAAGCATGGTTCTCCCACACTTAAATAAACCTAAATTAAACCTTTGACTTAACATCTTTAAAAGAAAAACCACTCGGTTTAACATTACCTGCACAGTATTATAAACGATTACAACAAACTAGTTGGACAATATAAGTCCTTTCTAATACAACTAATAATAAAGCACTTTCTCAATCCTTATCTTATCTCTAGAACTATAACTCAGTAGATCTTAGTCTAATATTAATAATGGCTAATATGTAACACGGAGTTCGCACCCCGCCTGATGTACGATAGCCGATAGAAAGTGATATGGAACTGTGATATAATTCACTGCTTTTGGTCTTTAGTTTTGTAAAATAAACGCTATTGTATAAAGATTAAGGTTGGTTTTAAAGTAGCATTAGTTATTTTAAGACTGTTATTACTATAATATTTTGTTATATCGTGCTAATTTTAGGGATATGTTTTAAGTTTAAATTCCTCTGAATTCATATTTTTTTCTTAGGGTTAATAAGGACTATTTGTAGCCTATTTACAAAAAAAATAATTTTATTTCAATAAGAAAAAACTAGCTATTCTTAGTCACATTCCAAATCAGGACTTCCAAAGGAAAATATGGACATTTCACATCCTTATAAGGCAATGCTCTACCTCATAGCCACCTACAAAACGTGGTTATTAAGCTAAATCCTCTTATGTAAAGAGGTATGTATAACCCAGTAGTAAGCTATCACGGGCTGTTGATAATAAACTGCCCCATATATTAACAATGGTCATTCAACCACAATCCCTAACTAGAAACACAAATTCACAAGAACTTACTTATCAATACCAAGACTCGCACACTATCGATTCCAAGAAAAAAAAGTTTATTCAAATAAATAACAGCCCAAAACGTGCAAGGATGACGAAATCTTTAGACTCTCGCGTCCACGGCATATTCTAAGAAATTGATTATTTTCGTACAAAAATAGGGCATGGTATATACGCAACGAGTAAAAATAAATAAATGAACCATCTGCCGTACTACTTGATGCACTTACGTCATTTTACACGAAGAAAATGTATCAGAGAATGTACCTACCAATACTTGGGACACGTAAATTATATTTAGGTGCAAGGAAGATAGAACATTTGGTCCATACGAATCAGATATCAGTGTTACTCATACTTAAAGTTCATTATTCAATGAGGCTTTATTTTCCTTCAGAGATACATGAAAAGTATGGTCTATATAGGTATCGGTACGTTTTTCTAGATTTAAGGAGAATGTTTTTGAAATTAAACTTTTTCATAAAGAGTAAGGAACCCTCATTTAATGAAACATGAACACGCTATGGACGTTTGAGGAATTGGGTGATAGCGACTCAATTAAGAGATGCTCTTGATATATTATCCCAAAAGATTGACAAGAATCTCATTATAACTGTTCATGGGATGTGACCATAATGCCTCTGATGGTACACCCAAACTAATTATATCGGTGACTTTGGTGAGCTTATTGTCTTATGTGAATAGTAGTTCTGCTACTATAACAAACTACGTGTGAACAGCAAGCGTCGTAGCGACCAGACGTGGTCTTAAAACTCAAGGCCCAATAAGTAGGTATCCCAAAAGTTCCCAAGATGCACATCATGAAAATAAACAAAACATTTCTTTTAATAGTGATGATTTCATGTTCCTACATACTGTTCTATCGAAACAAAGTCGCAACCTTGTGCGGCGACCACATGTTGTCGAAATAGCTCGTTTTTTGTGACATTGTACATAATGTGGGAACTAAAAGTCAGTAGGTACCTTAGGAAGTCATGCATCAACTACTGAGGTCATATTATCTAACCGCAATTGTTAGATATCATTTTGTTTGGTAAAAAATGCTTTATATCAATCATTTTGTATCGCCTTGGCCGATGGAAATTGTTGATAAACCCTGGCACAGATTTGCGCTTTCTTGCTAGTACTGTTGGTCAATTTTTGGCACGTAGACTTGTTTATATCCCACGAATAAATTACGGATATTTATTGATTATTATCATATGCACTGCATCCGTTTAGGAATCTGGATATTCCTTCGCTAAACATTAAGGAAATGGAAATATGTCTGTCACTATACACAGAGATTGCAAAACCAGTGCGAGCAACGTTAGCGTTGTTGTCATGAGATTATGATGGCCCAAACAAAACAACAAGAACTAAACCATATCTTTTGACATTCCCACCTTGACAGTAAATCAATACAATGTTTAACAATGCAGCCTGACAAATAAAACAAGGAAATAACAACTTTAGATACATGTAAACAAAGATCATCACCAAAACAGATCACAGAGCTGTTTAACATTAAACGCCTCTCAAACGTTTTGTATTAGGAAGTCAAGTTCAGTATGTCGTGAGAATTGTTATGTTGTATCAATAATCAATATTGTTTACAATATTGTTTGCATCCGACATCTACGGTGGCTTGTTCCCACCGCAGTGTGCGATCAAACCCGACTTAACAAAATAAATATTCAACAGTTTGTGACTATAAACAAAGTGCGCACACTTGTTCCTGAGAGAGGTAGCGTTGGTAAAGAAATCGTACGTTCTCCGTCTTCGAGAAAATTCGGAAGCGATCGGATAAGTTCGGTAGTTTATATTTAAAGATGGTTCTATATTGAAAACAATTTAATTACGACCAATTTATTATTAGACGATAGCGGTTTTGAGTTTACCTAAAATAAATTGACAAACAATCGTTTCCAAGTAAATCGTGCATGTAGGTAAGTACTTAGGGATTATTTGTGTATACGTTTTAATTGGCGGATAATGAACACAGTAAGAATTAAAATTAATTAATATTGAAACAATTAAATCTACAGATCTCGGCGGTTGGAAACTATTTCCTGTTTGTTACTTCTTCACAATTAGGTACATTTACTATCGTTGCTCATATTTATACCTTTTATGTACGTACGTATTTAAAATTTTCCTCGTTATACTTGTTATTTAAACAATTATTATTTCCTTTACTTTGTATTACTTTGTTATTTTTAGCGATTCTGAAATTTTGTCCGCTCAGACAATAATTGGCTGCACTTGCTTACCACATGATTTTATCAATTTTAATTTAATTAGTGTTTACTCGGTTTCTGTAGAGTTTTCGAGGAAATATTGTTATTTTCCTAATTCTAATTTAGGTACATTCTGTGGTAAAAACTAGAAGGATAAATGTCTGTGCAACAAATTAGGAGGCTGTGATGGAAAATACAATGTAACATATAAAAGAGTATTCAATTCATATAGAAGTATTTTCTATCCTTCCTGGTGGAATTCCCATAATGAAATAAATACAACTTTCATTATAGTTTCACACATTTTTGTTTAGGGATAATCAATCGAATTACCAAATTTGGGAACGAACAGATTGAATGAAAAATTAATTATTCTATTGAATGTTTTATGGGATGATACACTGATTTTAGATGAATAATAAACGAAAAGTATCTCTGTTCCTCAAATATACCTAAACCGCTAAATTAAAGAGCAAATATTATATTATTTGTATGTACATTTTAGTCTAATATAATATTACTTTTGAAGATCCTACTACTGAAACTTCACTGCTATCGCTACTAAACAGAGGCCTAAGTGGGATGGTTTTTCGTCAGTAAGAGTCTGACACTCCCGTTTCGCCCAAGATGGGAAAAGTCATTAGATGATTTTCCTTCCTCAAAAAAGAAGCCCTCCCAATAGTTTTCAGATCTGATGATTGTAAAAGTCAAAATCAAAAAGTTTAATAAAATAACACAAAAAATATTAACCGTCCTATTTTTATACGACGCTTTGTCTATCGCTACTCGCGTTGCCTACTCGCCGTCGCTAGCAGGGACAAGTTATGTAGAACGTAAGTGATCTGTCAGTACAAGATTATTAATTATTTTTACAAGCATCCAATTGTCCTGTTCGAGCTTGTCCAGTGAATAATTGGTCACAACGTGAAGGACAGTCTCACACAATGTCTTATGTGTTGGTACTTACATGACGTTTTAAATTGCTAAAGGTTTTTATAGTCTAATCGGGTTTCTTTGATTAATTTAGTTAGGTTAATAGGTGAGCATTTATACCTGAGTACTTGAAGAAGATTTATGACAATCCCGAAAAGCTTATTTAATATAGTACATGAGCCAATGCTAAAAATTAGGGATGGATCCTAAAAATAAATATTAATAATTAAGTTTTGTTTTAAGTGATTTGTATGGCTGTGTTTTATAAATCTGCGACATACTCCTTTTCTGCTACTACAATGTATGTAATAACACAAATTAACAAAAATTACTAAAACGACTAAGTATATCCCAACCTTTCAAATTGCCACATTCGATTTTCATCTTTAAAACATACCTAACAATTAAACTGAAAATCCATTACACATACTTGTCATCAAAGGTAACACCATACATTCTAATTTCATCCCAGTCCTATAACCTACAAAATAGCGACACAGTGAACAATATTTCATTCAGAAAGTTCTTGGTACTGAACCTTGTAAACAAACCCGACCTATTTATTGGTATGTAGACTAAACTGGAACATCTGTGTAGGGTTAAACAAAACAAATGTTTGGTGATTAGACAATGAAAGCGGCTGTTTGTTAATTTATAAGGCTTAGGTCATATTATAGACGGACTTGTTGATTTTTCTTACAAGTACTCGCAAGAAATGTAACAGTTGCTTTGTCCCCAGTCAGAGATTACAGTTTTCAATATTAAGAACAAAATTGTGTACGATAATGTCGGGATTCTTTCACCCTAAGGGGTAACTTTGACCCAAACTTTTAAACCAATGTAAAACTTATATACACTTTGTTCTGGATTCCTATTGGTTATAGAATTCGGATCAAAGTTACCCAATCTTCCGATATGTAAAAGGAAGAGTTACCTCAAGTTATTTATCTTCTTAAAATGGGCAGAATAAAAAAGAAGCTGTGAATTAGAACAATTCTACTTCCAATAATCTGTATTTATGTTATTACATTTATACAAAAAATACCTTCCTCAGGTCAAAGTGACGCATGTGTACTAAGCTTTATAATTCTCTTGTGTTATGTAGGGCGAGAGAGAATTTGACGGACTAATAATATAAGAGGTACTACACAGTACTACTGTTAGAAGAGCAAAGTATTACTTATGTTTTAGTATTTTTTTTTTTATATAGTAAGTAGTGCTTTAATTAATTATAATGAAATACTATCTGATTTCTATTCGAGATTTTTTTTCAGTAGGTAGGTAATGATTTATTTATTCATATAGTAATGGTTTAGGCGTTTCAAGGAAAAATAACCTACGACTCCGTTTACAAGGAAACTAACACCACCTAAGTATAAACAAGATGTGAATTCTTCTAGGTACAGTTACTTATTTGTATATTCACATTCATAAATGTATAAATAGGAAAAATAATATCCTTCTTACTATTATATGTTCATAGAAACCGTTTCGAAACAATAACATCTGTTTTGTACAGTCAACCTCAATAACTGCTAGCTAGAAGTTGACGTGCCCTTGCTTTGAAGTATGTATTAAGAGGAACATTGCGATGCTGATTGACAGGTACCTGGAAATATTTTTAACGTAAACCTTTCTATATACCTATTATAATTATACTTTCTTCAGCCAAAGGTCAATTAACCACTAATTCCACACATTTCTAACTTCACAAGTTTTATAACTACTTGCCAAATCATGCGTGTATACTTAGATACTATTACAATAAGTCTAACTGATAACATTAGCTGGTGAAAACAAATAATACAATATGTTTTTATGTACCTTCTATACCGTGCGCATTTACGGCGCCTCTGTATAATACAAAACAATATCATGTTCGTCGGTTTTAATCCTATACACCAACTAATGATGTTGACTGTACATTTTATCGATACTACGGTGTTTACTACAATGTTATCGCGCGATAAGATAACATTTTAAACTATTGTGAAAGTGCTAACAGTACAAACACGTTTCACTTTTTATCGGTGAGATAAAACAATGACACACTATATTTTATTGTTATATGTAGGTATTGGAGACTTTTTGGCAATTGTATATAACGTAATATGTTATTATTTTTTAAACAAGCGTGAGTTTGACTTTTTTATAAGTCATTTCTAAATGCATATACTGTTTCTGTTTGTTTGCCGTCTTTTCTGTATTGTACTTCTTAATCAAAATCAATTGCAGCAGTTTAGGTGTGAAAGCCAATTTTTGTGGGGGAACATCATCCAATAACTTCTCCCGCCTGGGGCGAGGCGAGAGGGAATGTCAGACTCTTACTTACTAAAATCTATCCCGTCCCTACTGCTACTTTTCGAGCCAGAGGCCCGGGAAACTCACAAGGTAGTCCGTAGCTCCGGAGTGAGAAAGCCATACAAACATATCTCGATACCCCGACGATCAAAGTTGCCGTCGCCAACCGTGCACGTTGCTCATGATTATGAGTCCCGGTATGGATTGAAACTAGTAGAGACTTTCTCGATTTTTTCTCTGTGTCGAAAAACATACTCGCTAGAGAGGGATTATCCATTAAGTGGCTGCCAATGAGTACATTCTAATTTGTCAAAAGGCCGCTTTTGATAAGATTATCTCTACTTAGCATTGTAATATTTGTAATTATATACGGAATTTTAATATAATATAAAACTCAGTGTATCAAGATTATTTACTGATAAATCTATATTCCATTGTTTTGATCGCTTATCTTTTATTTGTGGAAAATTTGGTTCAATAACATGTTTTGACTACACTTTTGGACTAGGGAAAACTTAGTCTTTGGTTTAATTTCTGACTCATGCTTTGGGTTTTTTATTACGAGTATTTATAGTTTAGAATTGTATGTGATAGGTACACTAGTATTTAACGTATAAAAGCTCCGTAAAAGGAAAATGAATGTCAATACTTTAACTATGTTTTATCTGATTAATATTATCAATGTTTATTTAAATATTCATTTCCTTAAGCTTATTATTATTTACTAAATCAGATTTTTTTTGTTTATCCACTAAGATATAAGCAATAGGTCGTGTTGGCCCAGAGGTTTGAGGCGCCCGTTTCTCACCTATGAAGTTCCGAAATCGACCAATAAAAAGTATCAGTGTGACTCTTTACAAGTTATAAGTATGTACTTTCTAACTTAGTAACCACTGACGATCGGTGAAGGAAAACATCGTGAGGAAACCTGAGCTTATAATTTCTAATTATAAGTTTGAAATCGCCAACCCGCATTGAGTAAGGGTGATAATTAATGCACAAATCGCCACCCTTCTCTGTGTGATTCTTCTCCTAACACTGGCCTTTGGTCAACACTGACCACATACAGGCTGTTATTGTAAGTTCTATAGAAAAAAAGTTTAAACTTACCTTTTATAACAGTCATGCTACTAACTATTTACTATCGACACCAAGTAATGTAGTCTGAACACGTACTTACATTCATATAAACAAATATATACACCCACATAAAGTAGGTTCGCATTACACTTAGCATATGTCTGGTCTAATAACAAAATCGACCATGAGTCGTCCTCAAAACGGCTCCTCGGGCGCCGAATGTAACGCCGACAAAAACTAGCGCAAAAACCAAACATAAACAATAAAAAAGTGCTACAAATGTATGAAAATTATTAAAGATGGCCGTATCGCTTACAATAGGTGGCGTTTGAGCTGTGAACGATAGATAACCCGGACATTTTAAAATGTCATCACATTCCCCCATTTTATATGCGATCCCATAGAATGTGGATACATTGTAATTTGATCGTGCTATAATGTTGTAGAAAAAATGGCTGGTGAGATCAGCGATTTGACCTTGGAAATGCGCATGGACGTCGTGCGATTTGAATTGGCCAACGGATCAGTTTAAGCGCATATAAAGTGCATTTTTCCTTGCGTCAAAAAAAGACAATTTATGCTATAAAATCTGAATATTATTTTAATTCTATTATAATAATTTAGCAGCCTCTTTGTTTTGTACATAATAAGGATAAATTCTACGCTAATTTTAGTTAAATGCGCAGTTGGAAAATACGACTTTCATATCAATATAGGTATAATAAGACTTAAATACATTCGGTATAATTACGGAAAACAATACTGAAAGGAAAACCGATTCAATTGTCACTTGTGAAATTAAAAATAGATGCTGTTTAAATTGTTTGATACCTAATAATATATTACTCCCAAACTTAGGCAAAGTATTGTAAAGATTTATATTTCTACACTGAGTCTAGAATATAACCTAATTTAAGACAAAACCCTTACTTAATAATAATAGAATCCAGAAAGTAGGAAGAAGGGGCAGGATCCGTATTTCCAGCGATGCCTCAAGTTAATGTGACCGCGTTATAAATAGTATTATTTTTAGTTGTTTCCCAGAGAAGGTTTTGACTGAGAAAAAGCTTATGTGCAACGTGCAACGTCACGCCTTTTATCTCCAAAGGGGTAGGCAGAGGTGCACATTACGGCACGTAATACCACTGTACAATGTACACTCACTTTGAACAGAGAAAAAGTTTATGTATTTTACCTTAAAAAAAGTTTCATACCAAGCCACTTCAAACGAAGTATACCAGTGAGAACGAAATTCGCGATAGCGTCTCGTCTCGTTTCCTGCTTGCAAACATACATACATACAAACATACTATGTACATACATACATACAAACAAACGCCGATTACTTCGCAAAAAAATACTAATTAACTCGGTACCTATCGTGTCGGTTTCGCTTTGCTTGACCGTACCTGTTGGGGGCACTTTTAGTTTCTATACACGTGTAATTGATGTTTTGTCTTGTAGTTAATAATAGATGTTAAGAAATAAATGTCTGGCGATTAAGTTTGTTTACGTTTTTTGATTGTTACAAACGGATATATGTAAGTTCTAAGAGTAAAATATGTTTTAAGAGTGTGAGAAAGCTCCAGTAAGTTTTTTTATGGTATAAGCCGGTAAACGGGCAGATGGATCACCTGATGGTAAGCAATCGCCGCCGCCCATGGACACCCGAAACACCAGAACTGTTACAAGTGCGTTGCCGGGCTCTTGGGGCTTAGGAATTTAAGGGGATAAGGAAGAATAGGAACATCCTTTACTGTAACTGTAACTGAGCTTCCGGTAGGTAATCTTATTCACACAACGAAACATAACGTAAACGGCGGTTTTCTGTGAGGCTGTTAAAATTATGAAAATTAATACTCTTTTGAGCACAACTTGGAGTTGTATAGTTGAATACATTATTAAACAGTGTTCCTAAAAAAATTAAGCACCACTACACATTAATACATTCAATTTCCAATTCTAATAACATTGTAATAAGTGTTAAAGTGTCAATTTTGTGTGGAAACAAATAGAAATATCATAGTTGTATGTGAAAATTACATATATTAAGTTAGGTCAAGGTCTTCATATGATATTGTTGTTTCTGCACAAATATACAGAAATATATTTTCAGACATTTTGCTGTGTTTATTTTTACATCTTAATATTTCTCATAGCTATTAAAGTGAGCTTCCTGATATCTTAAATTGAGGAGTAAGTAGTCAACTCGGACCACATGCCTACGGCCCATTTGGGACGAGTTGGGGAAATTAAAAATAATATATTTTTTTAGTGGTCAACTCGTCCCACGTCACTACCACAATGAGATAAGGTACAGTCAGTAGCAAAAGGGTTAGTGTGGAAATAATAAAGTTCTATTACTTTGTTGAAAACAAAAGATTTTCTAGGAACTTCATTCTATCTATGTTATCATTTACTTCATAAGTGACCGCCATGACCATGTTTAAAGCACACATGTTTACTATTCTTAGTAATTTTGGTTAACACATGAATTTATGCGATTGCTAAAAAAAAAATTTGGTAATAAATTATTTAACCGACTCTAAAAAAAGAGGTTCTTACTTCGTCAGGGTTTTTAATATAAAATAATCTATGAACAAAACGAAAGTAAAGAAAAAAACTATAAAAAAATATTTTTAATCTTGTGTTGCTAACTGTACCAAACATAGATAAAGTTTGAAAATCCATACAAAAAAAATAGTGGGACGAGTTGACCACTAAAAACTTAATTTATTTTTAATTTCCCCAACTCGTCCCAAATGGGCCGTAGGCATGTGGTCCGAGTTGACTACTTACTCAAATTGAGTACCAATTTATATTCGATAACTTTCAATCAACACAAAAAATATTGTAAAATCGCTATCGAGTGAAAGATACATTTCTAAATATATTGCAGACAGTCATAGCAGTGGACCCAAACAGATTGGTAATGCTCCGTTAGATACTAAATCCGGTAGATATTAAGGGAAGGCTGACCGTAGCAGGTTCAGCGATGCGATGGACGGATCAAATTGAAACTGCACCCAAAGACGTGCATTTGCCAATGCACGAGGAGAGGCGACGAATTGTAAAGCTTGCCACCACACCTTCATGAGGACCAGGGGCCTTAGTCTGCTATTACAATTGTATCAGAACAGAATGGTCGATCACTGATCAGTGCAAGAGGGACGGAGCTATGTAGGTTGTATAGCTCCGTCCCTCTTGTACTGCTCAGTGATCGACCATTCTGACACAATTGTAATAGCAGACTAAGGCCCCTGGTCCACTCTGCCAATAGAGTAACGACTATGAAGAAAAAGGAGATATTTTATATAATAAAATACCATCTACATAGCACTTACACCAACAAAATATTTTAAAGAACATTCCAGAACGGACGCTCAGTTTGAAAAACAGTAAAAAATGGACTTTTATATTTTTATTATCCGTGTAAGCGGTCACGTTGGATTAAGGCACGTGAGTGAATATTATGTACTGACTCAGGGATGGCAACGTGTTAGAGGTCTGAGGGATACTCACTTTAAAATTCATATTATGCGGATTTTTTGCTTTAACGTGCTTAAAGTCTAAAATGAGCCTACAGTCCTAAATCTTAAAGTACAATTCTGATTTCTGGTCAAATAATCAGTTTAGTAGTCGACTAGTTTCAAACCATGCTAGAGGCTCATATTCGTTAGCAGCATTGCGCGACACAGAACGCGGTAGTAGCGCTGCTACTCAGTAGAGTTCCTCGTCAAATAGTTTCATGAAAGTTATATATAATGTAAAATTAGTGGAGGACTATAAGAGTAGGCCTTTGTTCTGACATTTATGGTGATAATGATGATGATTTTTTTATTAAGTTGCAAATTATTTGGTAGGTGTGCTGCTAGTTTTCCCCCCCTCAAAAAAGAGGTATACTGCTTGTAGTGCTAGTACTCCCCCGCTGCCAGCCCTGCATTTTATGACCGATAATGATTTCCTCTCGTCACTTTTAAATCGTGGAACTTTTCTACAATGTGCATTTTATTCACATTTTGATATAACATATCCTGTAAGTCGAGATAACTGAGCGTGATTATGTTAATCATGTGTTAAACTATCCTTGTTCGCTCGTCCAAACTGTATTTTTTTTTATTTGGCACGTTTCTCTTACTGAGCCTGCTTTAATCGATTTGGAATTGATGAATAAAACAAATAATATTCGATTTGGTTATTGCCTATTTTAGAAAGATACGAATAAGAATGTCCCTGCTTTATCTATTGTTCAAGCAAAATTTATTGTTAATTATTATGTTATCGGCTCACTCACGTAACTGTTTGACAAGGAACTCAACTAGTTTCAAGCCATGCTAGAGGCTCATATTCAGTAGCAGCGCGACAATCCCCGCGTCGTGAGTCACGGAATGCTGCTTATGAATTTCTTTAGCCTATGAAACTAGTCGAGTTCCTCGTCAAAACGTTACGTGAGTAAGCCGATAACATAATAATTAATTTAGTATAGGTATCTCACGAAAGTCACAATGAAATTGATTTTTGTAACTTAATCTCCGGGTAGGCGAAATTCTTCTAATAAATCCGTTAGCATTTAAATTAACAGTTTTATCTATTCTATCAACTTAGCCGCTAAAGAAAAAATAGAACACCTAATCTAATAGACAAGTCACGACGGAAATTCAGCTTATCATGATAGCATAATAATTTGCTAAACCTAATTTATTATTAAATCAACACAAAAGAAAAAATCTTATCAAATCTATTAAACATATTTTATCATAGTTCATGAGTTAGCTAGAAACAAATTGATTACTATGATATGTTATTTATATGATAAATATGATTAACATTAAGTATTTTAAAATACACGACCTACTCTTACATAATCATTCCGTTATGATATTATTAAAATGCGTCATGTGTCTATTCGTATGTCACACTTGTATTGCAAAACAACTTAACTGATTTCGATGAAAATTAAGGAATGAGATATTCTGAACTCTTAACCATTATTTTGTATGAATTTCCAATATTTGTTCTGTAGAAGATCCGCAGTTGATAGGTTCCATGCAAGCTGATGAAAAATATAATAAAGGGGATTTTACGTAGTTTTAAAAATAAGCCTGTTTGAAACGTCCCAATAGTTGCTTCGTACGGGAATCGAACCAGCTACACGCGTTACCACGTTGCGCGGCAGCCGGTTGCCCAGCCACTGCGTCAACCGTGCAGTCAGTAAGTAAGTATGTATGCAATAATAATGTAAAAGTGATACTCTGAAGCTCATGAAAAGACAACATTAATGCGGGCCTCAATTACTTGTAGGTAGATAGTATAAGCCAATCAGTATAGCAATAGATACATTCGAATATTTTATCAATAGAGCAGTAGGTACATATAACTCGTCGTCTATGTACGTAGTACGTATTGCGTACTTCGTAGTTATCTAATAGATAAATAGGTTATGGTTGGTTTAAACTTGCTCCTAAATCATAACAATCCGGTCCCAGCCAGGTGCTTTATCGAAAACTCTAAAGTCAGTAAATGAAAGAAAATTTAGTTGTTATGCAAGACCCTGTGAGATTTTTTAAGGAGTGTTAACCATCCAATGACTTTTCTCGTCGTAGGCGAGGCTAGGGGAGTGTTACTGACTCTTACTGACTAAAAATCACCCCGTATCTACTCCTACTCTTCGATTCGGAGCCCTGGCATCCTGTTAGGTCTTCCGTAACCTATGAGGCTGGGAGAAGACGTTTTCAGTAAAATAATCAATTTCGTTTGCACTCTGCACCGTTATAAGCTTTGTTGTCGAGCTTTTATAAAATAATAAATAAATAATTTTCATAAATATCCACTACATACCAATGACTAGTTTTCGGAACGTTCCAAAATACATATTATCATTTATTTTATAATTAAGTAACATGGAGTACACCAATCACATTAATCAAGGATAAGTAAATCTTAAAACTAAAAAAAAAATTAATAATTACGTACATATTTTTGCCTTTGGGAAAAACCATAGAATGCAAATAATATATTATGGATAACGGATGTGATAGCACTTACTACATATAGAACTATGTGTGTAGGAAAAATACTACAATATTGTATTGTATACAATACAATATACACGTGAATAAGGCTATGGACGTCGTGCATAGCGGAAGCGTAATTGTCGGTATCAGGAGCATGATAAATTAATAAATCAGTAGTTAAGTATGTTAGGACTAATCTGTCATGGCTGACGCGTGACTACCTTCGTGATCTAGAAGTCAAAGTCAAAATTATTTATTTCAAATCGACCAGGAAGGCAGTTTTGAACGTCAACAAATTATTACAAAAATGTCTCCCTGTCGATCAGTCTTCTAGTGAAGCTATTTGCAAAGTGAAGACATACACGCGGCTGGTAACCTGATTCAGAAACTGATTTTGAAAATTGCGGGTCACTTACTTTGAATTCTAGAATAAGTATGGCATTATTTAAAGTTGGTAAAGGATTCGGCTTGACTTATAAGTTATAAGGTAAAATGGCTTCGCCTTTTGTTATGCTCGCACTCTGTTATTTCAAAGAAGCTCTACAAATAGCACCAGCAAAAACTTCGACAAAAACAAACCCAGTGAAATTACACTGCCTTAAAGAACTTCTACAAAAGTTTCCACGGTAAAAAACCAAGTTTAAATACATACATAACCTCACGCCTGTCTCCCATGGGGGTAGGTAGAGACAATGGAACGCCAATTGCTACGAACCTACAATACATCTTTCACTTCATCAACATATCAAAAAATTACTATTTCTTTAAAATTACAACAAATATAACAGCAATGCTAACAAAACCCTAACATTAATTAATGCCTCTCAAACCAAACTGCACTAAACGCTAGACAATTAGTCTGGTCTACTTCATTCAGTCTTTTAGAAGCGCATCTGATCTCAATCCGCGTAAATAGGACAGTGCCGTTTATTAAAGCTAAGAATTAAGGGTTAATTGAAATCTATAGCTTTGCTCTGACAGAGTATGTACCTATTGTTAACTGCAATGTGTAAGGCCGTCACACACTTGTAGTAGGTTGTAACACATGTCTAATGCTCATGCAGCCTGAAGCTGCGGACTATCTAGCGGGTTTACCGGGGTTCTGGCTCGAATAGCAGGAGTAGGAACAGGGTGGTTTTCAGTCAGTAAGAGTCTGACGGTCCTTTTCGCCTCGCCCAGGACGGGAGAATTCATTAGATGATTTTCCCATTTCAAAAATTTGCTCTTGCAGCACTGACCTTTTACTATTCGATAAGTCCGCTTGTTTGCCTCCAATGCCAAAAAAGGGTAGATAAAAATGTCTCACTCCCTGACCTTCTCAACATGTTTACTCTGCCAAAGAAGCTTAAAACTAGTAATTTCATAATGCATAAAGAAACCGCAGATTCTTTTAATGATCAGTACTCAAACTTTTTAAACATCGAAGCTGTTACAATACTCATAATAGTCATCCTAGAAGACCTAACACAAAATATACTAAGCTAAAAACCAATTTCCATATAATTAAAAAAGCATAATGATTATGTAAACGATCTATAGACAGTCTAATCTAGATCCGGCTTCCGATCACTAGTCCCAAATCGGATAGAAACAGTTCAAGTTCTTTTTATCTATTACCGAGGCCGAAAACCGAGGACGAGTTAGAAGCAACAAGATAAATAGTGGAATGGTAACAAAACAAAGAAACATTACGACATCCGATGACTTATCTGTGAACTGACTGTTAATAATGCTCAGTCAGACAACATAGTAGTCTTTGTGTGATATTTTGGAGGTAACCACTAGGTACCTGATTGATGATCACGTACTCGTCTATCTAACACTTTTAATCAAATCGTTTATAAACACATCGTAGACTTGTTTGCTAAAGACAACGCTCGCATAGTGTGCAAGTGGAGCTATGGGATTATAAACGTACTTATAGCTCCTGTAAAATTATGAGTGTCCATAGGCAACACTTTAAGGTGATCCCTCTGTGTGTATCCTAAATAAAATGTCTGTAAATAGAGGCCTTGTATTGTGTATTACACTTATCAAAGGCAAAGTCTAAATCTGTCCCCTTTGTCATGAAACTTTTTATGAGCAACTGAAAATGTGACCTTTGAAAAATCTGAGTATTTTATAGTTATTTTCAGTCAGCAGAGATTGTCGAGTACCTCTGGTTTCTGGATAGAAATTTACTGCTGTACTCGGAGAAATTTAATAGACACTTAAACTATTCCTTAGTAACGACTTTGTTCTGAAAAAAATGGCTAAAAATTGGGTTAAGTAACCATTAAATGACTCTGAGTATGGCGGCTAGTCCATATCAGTACTTTTGAGCTTTATGCAAATATTGACAACCAATCCAATTTGAGATGTCCGTTTTCTCTACACTAAATAGTCGACAAGAAGGAACACCTAAGTACAGTTCAGAATCTCCTACTCCAAATTTTGTTTTAGTTTACTTCAAATGTATGAAAACATGTAGATACACTTCAAAATATCAAAATAAAATAAAGTACTCTTGTTACTACCTCTTCTGTGTACTCGCTACCGCTCCTCGCGAGGTCGTCAGAGTCGACCATAAACCGCTTAATTGAGCCGATCACGTGGCCTAGTGGGAAATAGTACTTGTACCTATCATTTACAACAAAGTTAATTAACACCCGTAACCGAACCCAAGGCGATGTTGGGAATTCTAAAGTTTTATGTGAACTTTGTTACTGTAATGTACTTAGTATGCGTGTACTTTATTTACTTTTTTTATTGTTTTGGATAATCTGACTAATTCATATTCAGCACCATCATTATTCACATTATTACACATTATACATCACATTATTAGCTTGTTGAGAACAACTACTGGTGGATCTCTGAGCTGCGGACTACCTAGCGGGTTTACCGGGGCTCTGGCTCGACAAGCAGGAGTAGGAACGGGGTGGTTTTTCGTCAGTAAGAGACTGACACTCCCTCTCGCCTCGCCCTGGAGAGAAAAGTCATAGGATGATTGCCCCTCTCAAAAAAAGTCTGTTCAATAACAATTTAATTAATTTTGAGCCGTTTGAGGTTGAGACTTTAGGTCCATGGGTAGGTTCTGTGGCAGGTATAGTATTTCAAAATATTTGCAAACGCCTGGTCGACGTATCTTGTGACCAGAGGGCTGGTCTGTTCCTCGATCAGAGGATAAGCATACAACATGGCAACGCTGCCAACCTACCCAACCATACTTCACCAACTTAGGTCTAATCGACCGACACATAACAAAAAAAAAAAAGAAAATATTTAAAAATACAAATTCAAAAACACTATCGCCACAGACCACATATTACGGTTTCCGCTTGCGTAACAGCCGAATCTGAATGATAGCAGATACGAATCCCCGACGGGGTTATCAGTTTGGTAACATAATATCGTACAAATCAAGGTTGTGACACATTTTCTTCAAACTATGTTATCGTTAAGTCGAGTGTTTCTTAGTACAAACATTATCGATGTGTTACGTTATTTACTCTATGAGATGATTATTTTTAGATATACCTAAATTTAATATATCGACTTTTATGTAGAAAAGGGATAGGCAGAGTAATGGATATTTAGGTAACATTCACTTTTCTCCGATTAAGCCTCGTCCCCGGGAACATTTGTCGAGCGACATGTATCTCCGGCGACATCGAACGTTGTTGTTGGGTGACGTCGAACGACATTGCCCCGACATTGTTTAAAATGTTCCTTGTCGCACAGTCAACAATGTCGCGGCGATGTCGTCCGACGTTGCCCGACATCGTCCGACATCTAGTGAAAACGAGGCTTTATGTTATAATGCACCGAATAGGAGCAACTTGTCTCTGTGTTTAAATTTCAATGTTTGAAAAACCCAATTACATTATCCTGATTTAAAATATAAACCCAAAATAAATTAATCCTAACGCGGATTAGTTAGTCTGTTTTAATATTTTCCCGTTCACAATACCATTTTTGCATTTTACTGAATGTCTAATTAATACTATCTAAATTGGTCCAGTAGTTCTCAAATTTTGCGCTTAGCAACAACCGATACGTGCTTATGTACCAAAAGTTTTGTTTGATACGCCTATCTAATTACATTATTTTAATTCTAATATTGTTTTCCGTATGATTCATTTATAAAGAACCTAAATTTTTAAAATAACTGGTGAGATATTTAGTATGCTAAATTAACTAAAAATCGACGTCGTCGCGTCAGCGTACGTTGCTCTCGATGGAGAGTCCCTCTGTGACTCGAAACTAGTAGAGCTTTTCGTCATTAATTTAACTGCCTAAACAGTGATGTTTAGTTAATGAAAAAAATCTGTGTGATTATAGGTGTATATTTATTCAAACTTACTAATTTAAAGCTTATATTCTTCATGCGACATGTTGTTTTTTTCTATCTTTTTTGTTTTAAAAAAGTACTATATAGGTATTACTAGTTTATCTTTAAAACAAGTACTTACAATGTCCGCAACGTACAACTAATCATTACTCAAAGAACCTTAAAAACCGAATAATTCCAAGGTTCTGATACGATTCGATATTATATTATCACTTATTAATGACGATAATAAACAAAATGAGAGAAAAAAACAGAATTATCAATATCGTCTTGCAACCCTGAAAAAATAAGACGAAACTACGTATTTCTGGTTTAATTAGAGCGTACTGACCTACCCAACCTAATTTTATTTAAATACAAGGTTTTCATAATATTGTGAAATCATGTTTACCCCACTATTATCTTTTTAGTATCCCAATTAAGATAAACGGAGATGTAGAAGTAAATTATCGTTAAATTCTAATTATAATTTCTATGTGTATGTATTATAATCTTTAATTAAAAACATGTTATACATATTTTTTGCTATTAAATGTTACACATATTTTTTTCTAATTATTCATGCGTCTTAATCATGTCTAACATAGAAAATGTATTTTGAAAGTATAATATGTATGTAGGTATGTCTATGTGGACTTATGATAATAAACTTAGAAGATAGATAAGTATTAGTTCAATCTTTTTGAAATATCCTAACCAAAGTCATGAACACTTCGTCAACAAAAGATTTTCAGTTCCTAAACCTATCAATATTTATCCTAATTTCTCCCCATTCTTACCACCAGACCTTTCAAAGACCTATCCTTCCTTCGAACCACCCACAAAGATCACACAGATCAAAGCGAATCTTCAAAACAAATTAAGAAAACAGCGCAAGAGCTTATCCACCAATTATAACCATTCGAATTTAGGCCACATGCACTAGAAAGAGAAAGACAATAACCTGATAAGCAAAAGAGGTTATCGAAATTTAACTCAGTGCTCTATTTTATATACGAGTAGAAATGTGAGGGAACACCGCATTCGTGAATGTAAACAAAACATCTTTGTTTAATTTGTTGTGTAGATTGTATGCGATTACCTAATACGTGTGTGCTGGTCTTATTAATATGTATAATTAAGCTATGTTCTTTTATATGGAAAGATGCGTGCTATTGATATGTGCTATGCATGGATTCTCTACTATCAACACATCGCAAACTGGAACTGCGCATCTTCCTCGCACAGCTACATAGCTTAGTATCGGTGGAAACGGTCTGACAGATTCACAGCTTAGTTATTATATCTTTGTGGCAAACCTACATCGTACATCTTTGGTAGAAAAGCACCCTTATAACAAACCTAGGGAGAGGTCTCCCGACTAACGATAATGTACAGATAGTATAAGGTTTCAACACCTCTAGGATTTTCTTTAATATTGTGATTACCTTTACAAACATACAAATTCATACCCTAAGAAATTATATAAGTTCGATAGTCTAAATATTAATTAAACATAGAAGGTATGTAAATGGGTAGCCTGCTACCTACCAACACTAAAATTGTTACGGTTATTAAAATTCTGAACTAAGTTTAACTTCAATTTTATTTAATTTCAAGTAGGTACCAATTACAAGTTCCTACCTTAATTAAATGGTATTTATAAGAGGAAAGTACCTACAATATACACTTTACTAATTAGTGGTAATGGTGGTAGGTTATTTTTGAGTACTAATTGAAACTAAACACTATTTTTGGCATTGTTTTTCACATAGCAACTGATATTTTGTGGTTTAATCACTGTGCCAGGACAAAGGAGTATCTGCGAGGTCGACATTATTTGAAGTGTAAATAATTTTAGTAAAATTATGTTCGAATAACCCTGGTAATAAGCTACACTATCGTTTGTAGGGAGAAAATGATGACTCGATTTATTATACAGTTTTCTACATTGTCGGCAATGCATTGGCGACGCCTCTGTAGCTAAACTACATGCGCACTAAAGAACATATCACAGCATCGCTCCAACCCAAGTCAGAACAAGCAAGTCAGAACTAGTAGCTATTTATTCATTTAAATTTGGACATTAAATCTTATGTCATATGATTATATTTCATTTATATTTATCCATGCTGGATATTTTTAGACATTGTGAACACCTTTGTTGTCCTGACTGACCAACTTTGAATGACCTGTCCTACAACCCTTTCCGAGATTAATCACTAACAACAAATTACCCAGTATAAAGAAACCTTCAGGTAAAACTTGTCAAGTACAGAGTATCAGTACATCATCGGTCGGCCACGTGCGTCCATGTGATATTCAATACATGCGCCCGCGCCTTTACTAGAGTTACGTAATCCAACGCCTACTTTCAATGTCGGTGTTGTGAGCATTATATGCACTATTATTTATTTTCTTCAATAACTAGTGTAACATATCATCAGGCCGCATTAGCCGCATGGTGATGGTAGATGATATGGTACTGTCCCATTTCTTCCCCTGGGTATACTTATAGTAAAAGTTTGACTAAGAGACTACATAATATTCAATGAAGTGAGGCTCCAGCGTGCTCTAATAAAACTGACCCATTTTTAGGGTTCCTAAGCCAAATGGCAAAAAAGGAACCTTATAGATTCGTCATGTCTGTCTGTCTGTCCGTCCGAATATACCTAACCCACCTACCATGCCAGAGGCCAGAGGAGGCCTATAATCTAATGGAATGTCATGGACCGTTGATGAATCCTGTTGATGATAACGCGGCTTTGTTGAGGGCAAGATTCATCATTAACCAGCGTACTCAGAGTCATTTAATGGTTACTTAACCCAGCAATTGTATTCGGAACAAAATCGTTACCAAGAATCCATTTTAGTAATCATTAAATGTCTCTGAATACGGCAGTTAGTCAATAAATAAAAGATACGGTCAATGTCACTCGTTTCTCCTGTGAAAGAGTTTTCAATTAAGACTATTAAAACTAGTTATGAGCTCATTAATAATAATCACCATCTAGCAATACAGACTCCGTGGTGTAGTAGCCGTAAGTTCTGCTGTAAAGCGAGGTCCCGATCTATTTTTCGAGCAAGACTTACCTCATCTGTGAAACAAACAGTGTTTCATGTAAATTACTTATGTGCTGTTTATAGTTATGCTATTTTTATTTTATTATATTTTCCTACTAATTAGAATGAAAACTATAGTGTTTATTCCAGAAGAAACTTAGATTTAAAAATTCACAGATGCCTCAAAATTCAGTAAAGCAAGCGTTATTTCACGCTAGCTTTCTGTAAGGTCATAACATCACTCTGGTTTAGTCAGTCCATTTGTACCGAAGCATGGTTCTACATACATACATACATACATACATACATAACCTCACGCCTGTCTCCCATATGGGTAGACAGAGACAATGGAACACCAATTGTTACAATTCTTACATACCTCTTTCACTTCATCAGCAGTCATCTGTCTTTTCATGCATGCTTGTCGGTTAAGGGTACTTTTAATTTAGACCTCTTTTGATATATCACCAATATGGTCGATAAAATGACCATTCATATCGGCTCAGTATACTTTTTTGATAAAACATGACTCTCATGTAAAAATATAAAGTATGAATAATGATAGCTTTTACACTACTGCGTATTTCATATTTTCCAATCGAAACAATTTTTCACACATCGATATAATAAAGGAGGTGGTTTAGATAAAATAGGTGCTCTGATTGGTAGATACTATTTCCTATTATTATTCATAACCGTGTGATAGGTTGTTATCGCTTACAGGAAAAGTAGTGAACAGCGGAAACATGATGTTATCATATAATATAATAGTGTTACTATATAGTTGTTATTTACCTCTGTATACTCTCCATGTATACTTATGTATACAACTATACATAAGATAAAAGATTTTTAAGTACTAACATGTGATTTTTTTTTTCAGGGGGAAAGTCATCTAATGGCTTCTCTCGCCAAGGCAAGGCAAGAGGGAGTGTCAAACTCTTACTGACTAAAAACCACCCCGTTCCTACTCCTGCTTGTCGAGCCGGAGCCCCGGTAATCCCGCTAGGTAGTCCGCAGCTCCGATAACAGAAGGTATAGAGTTGAATTTACCTACAAGTCAGGTGGAACTTTTTTTGGGCGTTTTCATTTCAAAATGTTCTTCTGTACAAGCAACCTTACACTACTTCTTTAAAGAAGAAAATGTGTGTATACTACGCTATATTTAATTCAATAAACAGTCACCTAATTAAAAAATTGAATATCTCTCATTACAATACAACAAAGTAACAACACAAAAGCTTACAGACAAATTATAAAAATAGCCACCAATTTATTAATATCTACATTTTATTTAATTAAAACGAACACAATCAACACTATCCCGTATCTATGGGATCGTTTACAACTGACAGTCCCCCTGTCAGAGTAACGTCGGGAAATGTCACTTTGACAGCAAAAAGAATAAACCGTTGACAGCATCTAAATGTCATGCAACATACATCTCAGTTCATAGATAATATTGAGAACCAGTTTTATCTAGATCTTAAAGTAGATAAACTAATTAAATTGTGCCATTAATATGGACAGGTCGTATAAAGAATTAATAACAACTTTATTTATTTAATAAATATTGTTTTAAGAGAACAAAAGTACATGCTGTATCGTTTAACGTTGTTAATGAAAAAGAAGTGTGAGATGTGGATAAAAAATGTTATTAATTTTCATATTATTTAACTAAGATGTTTAATTTGTTGAGTTTAAAATCAAAATTCCTTGCAAGTTTGAGAAATAGAAAGCTTTATAAAACTTTATTTGTCTCAGGAGCCAAAACATAAAACCTCTCTAAACAATTTGTTCCTGCGACGCTACCAAATGACAAATGAGGCAAGGCAAGGCAAATACTTAATGATGAAAGCAAAGATTGTAACATTAAAGGCGTTACGACTGTTCCAAAGTAAGAAACAATGGCAATCAATTCACTTCCATTCCAAAAAAGACAGCACGACTGACATTCTAATAGAACTAACAATCATTTAGAACCGTTAAACATAGCATGACCCTTAAAATGTTACCAAATCCAAGGAACAATGAGGAATCGATCATAGTAGCGACAAAACACGATCTGGCACCAGTTCAAATATTGTTTACTAAGACCAAGTTACCTACACCAGCGGACAAATTAGGAACTAAGAAAATCATAAACAAAATCACGAGGGACACAAAGAAACTAGCGCCATTGTCAACGGTAATTTTAACTTGGCATCACTATAATGTGATTGTGAACAATCGATCTGATGAAATGAATGTGCATTAATGCTAACATTGCTAACCTGTTTGACTCATGTAGAAAGTAAACGGAATTTATTGGCTCTGGTCTTTGACATGAGTTGTATGAACTTTCTGTACTTGCAACTTTATTTCGCGGTACCTGATTGGCGAGATTTTGTAATTTATCGATGACATTTTGTCCATAATTCGTTGCTGTCGATTTGAATTTGGATTATTGAAAGTCGATATGCTGGTAATGCTACAATTATTTGCCTAATATCCGAAACGAAATGCAAATTGTACTTAATACTTAAATAGAGTGCTATCTCTGTCATTTTACAAAGAATTTGTAGTTACAGATCTATTCCTTAAAGAGTCTTAAAATTTAGTGTCATTTGTAATTTTATGACTATCAAATAAAACGCAATTACTTCAACCGCTTGTGAAGCCAGATTGCGTATATAGTGAAAAGGTTAAAATAAATAAAAAAATATTTGAAGCTTTTTCACAATATTGTCATCATGTTCCATTCACGTACCATTTTAATCTTATTGACTTGTCCTTTGATTCAAGTCCCACACACACAATAATATCGTTCTTTACCAATTTTGCTCTATTTCTAATTTCATGATTCACTCTCAAATTGTTTTATTTACCATTTTTAGTCACTGCTACTGATACAATATCGTTTTATTTAGATCTTTCTATATCATTTCTAATATTATCATATAAGGAACAATTCATCCATTAAATCTTATCATCTAATTTATCAACCTATAAATTAGTCACACGCAAAATCATATGAATTTCTTTTCTAAGTATATCGTAGGCAGTGCTTGCCTCATCGAAAACACTTTTACTAATCACTCAAACTTGCAAATTGCACTAATCAAAGCAAGTTGGCACACTTTCGCTTTTGTGTATCGTTTTTGACTCCCAATTTGTGAAGTGTAAATTGATTGGTAAGAAAATTTTAGCTTCCTCTTCTTCAGCTTTGCTTAATTAGATGGCAATTATTTGAGTGACTTTCTTCATTTCTTCATGAGACTTAGTGAACATCGAAATCTTTTCGAAAAATATTTCCAAACACTAGCATATAATGGGATGATAAATGGGACTAACAGAAATGTTTAAAGGAGTCACATCGCATACAATCATGTATACTTACTAATATAAAGAGCTTAAAAAATGCATAGATCAAGAAGGATACGTTATCATCAGAATCAAGAAACTTTAGAAGTAATTGTATAGTCAAATGTGTAATAGAAGAAGAGCAATAAATTCTATCTTGAAACTAAAATCTGCTCCAATAATAAAAACTCTCTACCTTTTTACTCCAAACACAAACATTTCTCCATCAAAGAGAAAGCAGTCAGTACTTTTCATTTCCCGTTCGCGATAGAAAAGCGAAAGCGTTGCAGGAAACTTTGTAGTACACAAACGTGTTATGCCAGAGGTAGGCTTGATAAGTTCCTTTATTCAGATACCACCTGTGTTAGTACCTCCGTTGATTGCGTGAACATCTGGTACACCTGGTCTTAGAAATGTGAAATGCCACTCACTTGCATTATGATGTAACTTCTCGTCTTTTCCTGAAAGGTTAGGTCTTTCACTTGATGTGACTTATGCTTATTACTTACTAGCTTTCCACCCACGGCTACGCATGCGTTTTTAAGGGGTGGGATGTAAAATTGAAAAAAAAATTGATGCACGTTTTTTTTTGTTTTTCACAAAAATACAACATACCAAATTTAAGCCTTCTATCTTGAAAATTGTAGAATGTTTCATACAAACTTCCAATTCCAGGGAAGTGAGGGTCAGAAAGAGACAAAAGCCTATGTAACAATTAGGTCATTAACTCACTGCGTTGCGATGCGAAGAAAGGACAAACAAACAAACATTTTCCCATTTATAATATATTTATTTTTATGGAATATAGTTATGGATTAATTTCCTGTTACCAGCTAAATGCTAGCTTAACTGTTCTTAGGTCATGAATATTAATATGTTTTAATTTCGAATTTGCCCTACGTTACGTACTTATCTTTGTAGTAATAAGCTCGCCTACAAGTCTATGAACTTCCAATTTTACGTTATTTTGTGGATCAGATGGCTTATTGTTTGATGTCCTAAAACAATTTACATTCTTACTTAATTCTTAATCAGTCGTAATCAAGATATCTGCCTTAAACACAAACAGGATTTAAACGAAAACAATAATAACAATAAACTTAATCCATACTCCTATAATGAAAAAAATAACGATATTAAGATAAAATTCCTACATTTTATGTATGTAGTGTAGGTATCTCACTTAGTCAGGTTTCGTGTGGCCTCCGACAGCGGAAGAGTTGTATACAGCCGTTTGTGTTAATTTTCTCACGCACACTTTTTGCGTCTTAGTCATGTCTACCGAGCACCGAAACGTACCTACTCACAGTCGAAAGAGCCTCTTTTTTATCTACTCTAACTAGGTATGTATAATACTTTGTACCGAGATTTTGTAAGTCTAGAAAAGTCAGAATTTTTGTTCTTAATTTTAATTGTATTACGAAATTAGTGTTAGTAAAATTAATATGTCAGTATGAATTATCATTTGTTTTGTGTTTTTTGTTCTTCATTGTCTTTTTAAGTCTAAGATTTATTGGCACCTAAATTGTTTCATGTTTTTGAACATTTTCTGTAGTAAAAGCTCTTCTACTTTAAAACTCGTCGTGTTTTCTATCCATCTTTCTATTCCTCTCTCCTGAAAAAGCTTTTTAGACTTTAAAACTCGTCGTGTTTTCTATCCACCTTACTATCCCTCTCTCCTGAAAGGTCTTTAACAACATTATGAGCACCTACATTTTGAAATTATCTGCCAGAGTCTTGCCAAGGTCTACAGGAAAACTTATATGTATACCAAAATATAGTATTTGTGCATTTAATGATGTTTTAATTGGACACAAGTATCCTGTATTAGATAGTATTGTATTATTCACATAGTATTTATAAGTACATCCGGCCATTCATCCAGCTAAATTAAGTAAACAGGTAAATTCGTCTTATACTAAGATTTTCCTTTTAATTATAATTTAAATTTTATAAAATATTTCAGTCGTATTTACAATTTATTGTTTTTTTTGGAAATATTCCAGAATTTCAGTGTAATTTTACAGTACTTACTGTATAATTTAATTTACAGGAAATTCGCGGTGATTTCCCTTGCGTTAGTAAAATTTCAGTAAATGGAGGATAATATTAATTAAATTACTTACCTTATTTGGTTTGAAAATGTACCGAACCCGGGTACGTACTAAAACCAGACTCCGTGAGTCAAAGTCAAAGCATTTATTAGTACAATCCTTAATTAGGTACTTTTGAAACGGTTCTTGGGAAATCGGGGATTGGGAAGATTGGGAAGGGGGGTAATTAGGCCTCCGGTATCCTCACTCACACAACGAAACACTGTGGAAGCGTTGTTTCACGATTTTCTGGGAGGCCGGCCGTGGTATCACTTCGGTCGATCCGGCCCATTCGTGCTGAAGCTTGGCCCTCCCACACTTGAGAGCACCACAAATAAGCTGGCTCGAGAAACTAAATGACCAAACTCTTTGTAGGTGGAAAAAAACCTAGCTATAATATAAAAATTAATCGCTAAATGTGTTGCTAAGCGCAAATCTCGAGAACAGCCGATTTCGCTAATTCTTTTTTGTTAGGTTTGTTATTGTTCGGAGAAGGTTCTTATATAAGAAAAAGTTTCCAAGGCGAAACAAAGCAGAGTTCGCTACTTTACTATAAAATGAAGGCAGAAAGCCTTCAGCGTTTCCCCTCCTTACCCTTTTGCCATCGAAACTGGGTTCCATGTCAACAATTCCTAACCTAACCTAACTCTCGGTGTTTACAAATGTTTCTGCACTACACTACGCTCGCTAGCGTATTGGGCAAAATTCCAAGTAGGTAAAACAAAAGTACCTACTTCTTGATGTTTATCGACTTTTCAAGATGCCTATATCGTAAATGTTAGCAGTAATAATTCAATCAATTTCTTAATTCATGTCAAATGTAGCTTTTGTTTCTGTTACACTACAAACTTTTTAAATAGGTCAATTTGAGAAGTTTATCTAGATATTCCAATTCGTTGGTTGATGGATTTACGTCTATGAAAAAAAACAAGAAGGAACTTCACAAATAAATATGAAAGAGTCGATTAAACCAGGAATTAAGACGACACTATAAAAAATAATGCTGACTGCCTCGTTGATCGAGTGGTCGCAAGTGCGACTGTCGGCCAAGAGGTCGCGGGTTCGATTCATGGGTCGGGCAAAGCATTACAGAGTTGTTTTCAACTTGAGCTTGTTTAAAGCATATAAGTATAAGGCGTTAGCTTTAATATGTATGTGATACAGAATGTAACACATAATGACGATTATAAGAATCTAGGTAAAAGATACGATTGTTGAGATGAATACAGATAGATATGGGGGAAATCCAGACTTTCTATAACATAGTAAAGAACAAGACGTTTTAGGTACCTTGCATATTACCAACAACACATTACTCATTAACACAATTTCGGGTCAAGAATACATTGGCAAGTATAGAGATAAATGATCACATAAAATATGCAAAAGCAAATAAATACACAAATAAGTGTCGACAGACACAGGTTTTATGTAGCGAGACACGACACACATGGCCGCACAATGTTCGACAGTAAATCATTGTTTGATTGCACCCACAAAATAATTAACGTTTAAAGAAAAAAATATTGGAAAATGTTCATACTAATTATTACTAGTACATCGTACATTGCCGACATCTTTGTTTTCATCATTATTACCATTTCAACTCACGAACGTGGGGTATCGAACTCGTATCGGTTAGATGGTTTTGGTAAGCCGACTTTAATTTGGTGGATTTTGGTTGTCACTGCATTATCCTCTTCAATTTGCTGTCACATCAACAGCCTATAAGTGGCCACTGCTGTCCCAAGGCCTCTTTACACGGAAAAGGTTTAAGCATTAATCACCACGCTTGCTCAATGCGGGTCGGCGATTTCAAACTTATAATTAGCAATTATTATTAGCCCAATTTTCCCCATGGTGTCTAAATAATCTTAGAAAGTCCGTATAACTCAGAAAAAGCCACATTGGTACTTGCCGTTGGCAGGTTTCAGGCCTGGGAAATAAAAGCGGGCGCGACTTTTTTTAAATATTTTATATCCAATGTGTAGCATGGCATGTTTTTTTTCGCTATTAACATTCATGTCATCCATCAATATTAAAATACATCTCATGCTCTCTTCGTCTCCCTCTCTCTTTCTTTCTGGCTGTCTTGAAATTCGATGACTAACCTAGGTGACTATTTTCAATGAAAAAAGCAGCCATGTCCAATTTCTTCTACCAACTCGATCTCCAATTTCTAAGTTGGATGTGATTCAAAAAAGTATACCTAATGCTATTTTTTACAATATTGTCAATGTTAGAATAGCCTTCGGAGAATAGTGAAAGGTGACTACATCATTTTAAAATGACAATAGGTAGTAAAAATAAACAGGTACACTAGCTAAAAATGTGCCGAGAAATGAGCTGATATAATGTATTTTAGGAAGCTCATAATAAATCGCGCAACCATTAGATCTCTGGCTCAGACACAGTATAATTGTAAAGCACACCATAAAATCTATTATATTGGGCATAAGACAATAGATCTATCCATTATAGGGTACAATGGGACTTAAAACACCACTACCTGTTTACTGCGGCTTCGGCTCGATAGTGAAAGGGAAAAAGTAGCCATTGTGATAGGTGTCATAAAACTGACAAAAGAAATAACAAACACACAAACAAACTTTGATACAAATACTATTAAAATTAAAAAAGATAGATAAGACGGTGTTACAATTAATATACCTGAAGAAGGCATAAACGGTGGCATCAAAGAATTGCATACAAATCTATTATATAAAAATAAGTCGGGTTTTCCTTCCTGACGCTATAACTCCAGAACGCACGAACCGATTTCCACGGTTTTACATTCGTTGGAAAGGTCTCGGGCTCCGTGAGGTTTATAGCAAAGAAAAATCAAAGAATCAAAAGAAAAGCAGGGAAAATCATTGGTGGCGAAACGGAGTTCGCCGGGTTTGCTAGTATAGGTATAAGTATTTAACAAGTTGATTGTATTAAATTACAAAGCATAAGTGATAACATAGCAACAACAGTACTTAGTGATTATACAATATTTTTTGTTCATACGACACTTTCATAATCATCATACATATATGATATTTTATACGTGAGTGGTATGCGGAAATAAAGGGCTTTCGTTTCACTGGCGAAGGACGACCTCTATTTTCTTATTTCTTTGTGTATTATGCGCGCATGACCATTTCCATTCTGTTACTTCGTGTCTTCTGTCATGTCTATCTCTGATGCTACTTTCTGACTAATGCTGTAGACTCTCTTAACATATAAGAAAGTTGATTCACTGGTGATCTGGTTTGTTCTGGTCGGTTTTGTAGACAAACTTTGTCTTACACGGTTTATTTTTTATGGTATAAGCCAGTAAACGAGCAGACGGATCACCTTATGATAAGCAATCGCCGCTGCCCATAGAAACCCGAAACTCTTGAGGCGTCATAAGTGCGTTGCCGGCCTTTTAGGGGTAAGGAATTAAAGTGTTGTTGGGGAATCGGAGATTTGGAAGATTAGGAATTTGGTAATTGCACCTCTGGTAACCTCACTCACACAACTAAATACAACGCAAGCGTTGTTTCACGTCGGTTTTCTCTAAGGCCGTGGTATCACTCCGGTCAAGCCGGCCCATTCGTGCCGAAGCATGGCTCTCCCACACTTGTCACGTTTGGGAGTGTAGAAAGTATGCTTTACACTATTGCACGTAAAAAGCGTCAAAATATCAGACAAACTTATCCGTTAAAAAGTAGTAGAAAGCATAATCCTGAAAAGGAAGTCATTCTCATAATATCCTTTCAAAATAAACCTACGCAACCAAAACTTTCTACAGAAAAAAAAACGAAAGACAAGAACCACCATTTTGTAAGTTAGCAGCCAAACATCTTTTTGGATATAGGATTAAGGAAACAATCTTAGAAAGAAACTGAGAACGCCTATACATATCTGTATAAAAGACGTAAATTAATATCTGAATGAAACACTTTCTCCGTACATCAATGGAGTATCCCATTTTGATGTTCACAAAAAGAAAGTGCCACGTACAAAACGGATCCTACACAAACATTACAATATAAAATGCATGTGTACGTACATTTTCTCTTATGATATGTACTTATCTACTTACTGTTAATGAAAGTACGCTACCTACTTATTTACCAAACACTGCATGTCGGCACATGTATTCAACTGATTAACCAATTTCACTCGTTTCGACAAACTGCTACTCATTAACTTTTTTCGGCTTAGAAAGTGAATATTTATACGATTTATTGGCTACTGCTCTTTTGTGCTTTGGTAAAAAAAGTTATTTTTTGTGTTGTTTTAATATTGTTGTGATAACATTTTTAGTATTTAAAAACCAAAATGCTTATTGATTGATTCGTAATATATTTCTTGTTTTACTACAAAACAACAGATAATCACCTTGTTAAATAAAAATTGTAAAATTTTCCTTTACCTGTGTTGCTCATAGTAAAACACATAGATTATTTGTTTGTATGTAAGCTCAGAGTAGTACGAAGTCGTAAACTCGTAATAGCTAGTGCTATAGCTGTACGTATATGTATGTGTGTGTTCGTCTGTATGGTGCGCACTTCCGAATAATAACGTGTTTGTGTGAAAACTGCGTAGAATAGGATGAAACATGTTTGTATTACATCAATTGATGTATTGCTTCGTAAGTTTTCCATTCATCTACCTACACAAATGGAATATAAACAGCGTTTTTAATGTTTAAGTTATCATCATGTGCATGACATGGTTATACAAAATGGAGGGCCTCCGTCAAATTAGCCTAGTTTTAGTATCTCTCTCCCATCTCCTCCACTGTTAATCTTATCACATAGCACATGCCATGGCTCTAAACACGATGTTGTAATGCGCAAAATTACAATTTACATCACAAGGCACAGCATGAGATAGCGACGCTGCTAACGCTGCAAGTACCTCGGACAGAAGGTGCATACTTTCAAATCGTAATGAAACATGTTTGGCAGAGCGGTGGTGGCTGCAGCACTACGTCACCTCCAGCGGCTGCGCGGCGGCCGCGGAACGTGATCGGAACGGGAGGAGCGCGCTGCGCGTGGCGCGGGACTTGCGGGAAGCGACCTTGACGCCGAACGAGGAATGAATCACGGCAGCGAAAGTGGGAGAAATGTGCCGCCGCGCCCCGCGCCGCTCACTTTTACTTTCCAGTGTGGCGCAACCGAGAGCGGCGCCGCAGCGCGCGCGCCACTCGCCCGGCGCCCGCGGCCCGCAGCGCCGTCGCGCCGAACACCGCGCTCCTAACACCGTCCGCGACTGTGACTCTGCCCGGATTACAGTGATACTATCAGTGCATCACAGGATTCAGTTTCAGTGATTCCCGCGGCGAAAGTAAAAACCGGGTCGCCGATAAGCGTTGTGCAAGTTGTTGCGCGCGGAACTCGCGCGCGGCCTCGCACTCTCCCGCAGGAAGCGTGTCGCAAGCGGGGAAGTGGCGCAAGCGCCGGGAAGCCGCTGCGCGCGCTCCACAACACACATACCCTGGATTGCCCCGGCAACACTGGATTCTCTTCTAACATTGTCCCCTGGTAAGATACACCACCGTATACTTGTTGTTAGGGTACCATTGTGTCAATTAGAAAGTGTCAATCTGCAGGGAAAAGCTGTAATTAAAGTTCGAGAGAGCATACTGCTCCATCCCGCGCATTCTGCTCTAAACGTCGGAGATATTAGTGAAGGGGACTAGTGTCACCAACACATTCAAAGCGCACAATTGGCGTCACCGACGACTGAACTTCGGCTCGGGTGTCGGAAACGCTACAAATAAAGAAGTGAAATATCCAAGGACAATACAACTTTCAAGTGATTTCGCGCGCGGCCGACAATAAAAACTTCGTAACGCGCCTGCGCAACCTCTCGGTCTCACTTTCGACGTCTGCGCCGAGCCTCGCTCGACGAGCCGCGCTTTCAATAACTATTACAAAACCTCCGGCATGTCGAATTTTCTTTCGAAAGTTATCGCCGCTAGAAATTTGATTTGTGAAGTAATGAACGTTTCGACAGTGGTTGGCTCAGGTGATGTTGAAAATGTGAAAAGTGCTGCGACCACATGTGCCGGAGGAAAACCTTGGAGTCTCCGTGACCACAACTGAGTCATTGAGTAGGAGCTATTACAAACAGCACGCTCCGAGCAACTGTCATCATTAAGGAGAACTGAAAGGAACACGGTCCAAGGCCAGTTGGATAACGAATTTTCGTTTAATATTAATAAATGGCAAGCACGGCCGATCGTGACGGATCCAATGGTGCATGCGGACGCATAGAATCACTTTGACCGAAGCACTTTCACGCAAACAATCGCCTGGATCACAACAACCGAACCAAATCGGAATAATAAAACTTCACGATATGGATGATATAATCGTTCATAATTGACGAAATTCATTTCACGGAATTATTTTTGTTGCCAAGTTGTTGAAATGGATTCTTTGTATCGTTATAACAAACGTAACAATTTGCCTTTTCCATTTCATAAAAGCAGTTCCACTTGTTATCGAAGCCCATTGTGGACACAAAACACAATTCATATGATAAAATAAAAACTATTAGAGCTAAAATTATCATCCAAGTCTTACATAAAACATCTTTCTTCGGCCGCAGATATTCGTAATCCATTCTAAAAGATCTGCTAATCTTTCAATGCATCGATAAGAAATGAGTTATGCAATTCATGCGTGCAATAACTGCTTAAACACTTTCATTTTCAAATGCGAACATTAGTGGGCGTGCTAAATGTCAGGATTAAGATTTATGATAAACATCGTGATTAGCTAGTGACAAAAGTACAATGAACATAGTTGAACTTTCACTCGGTGAAATGGCGACGCGAAAGTAAGGCTCTCGTTCAACGGGTGATTTCATCCCGATTTCACAAACAAATGTAAAAGAAATTAAGTCGAAATTCGAGGATTGTGTTTGAACTGGGGAATAAGACTTTCTTGTTTCACGCTCCATGAATTCTTAAAGGTTGTAGAAAGACTTTTTGCAAGTAACTTTATTATCAGGAAATGGCAGAGCAATTACATTTCGCTTCCGAGTTCTTTTAAAATGAATCATTTAGATAGAAGGTGACGAAATGTGATAATACATTTGCTAGACCGTATCATGGAAATAGACTTTGAACTATGTCGTGTGAATTTTTGTGGTTTATCACTTGCTACGTGTAAAAACTAACTAATATGAACATAAAACAGTCTGTAAATTAATACAATATCAAAATGCTAGTGTGAACGTATTTTTATTAAAGAAACTAGGTATTGAATTGTTGATATTTTACACTAATGACTGTGTTTTACTAGAACATAGATATTTCGTAAAACCGTGAACAGACCATTGTTTTGCAACGCATATGAAAAGGCCTGTTACAAATACTATGATAAATGAATAGTTCTACACAACGACAGTCCACTATTAATTTATCAATAGATTCATTTATAAAATATCACTTTTGTATGATATCATGTTTCCGTGTTTAATTAATTCAATGGCAATAAATATGTAGTAAATGTTCACATCGAGATAAACAATAGAATTGTACACGGCCCAGCCGATGTGGGAGCCTCTTACTTTGTTACGAAAATAAAGTCTCAATACCTAACAAAACTTAATTCAGAGTCCAAAACATAGAGCAATTAAAGTAATTCTCACAGTAGCTGATGACGACTTTACGTAATTTGTGTCTTTGAAGAAATTCAGTGTGTTATCCAATCTGTTTAGACAATGATAGTGAGGAAATGAAAGTGGAAAGCTGTTACGAGATCGGAACGAGTCGTTTATAGTCGCATTAACAAACTTTATACGCGAACATTTGGCGGTACTGGGTGATCCACATACAAATCTACATATTCATCGATATGGTAATAAAGAATCGAAAAAAATAATAATAAAAACAAAGACAACCGATACTTTTTGTCTCACGTAACCTTTATTCCATAGTTTTATTATTCAAAGATCAAACATTCTGTATGTAAATGTCGCAAGGACATCCGTATTGCTAAAATATGTCACTACGGAAGGACAATTTAAATTTTGACCCAAAAATCTCAAATTTTTCCTAGAAGGTCACATATTTCCATGAACTGTTTATGGATATAGTTTAAGTGACATTGAGTTTTTTATTAGTGAAATAAATACCACATTAATATATGTATTTGTTTTGAACATTGTACATTTTATAGTTCACTGTAGTTGACTCAAAACTTTGTTTGAATACATAAAATATCGTTTCTTTCGCCCGGTAACATCTTTATTTGCTTAAAACAAATGTGTTTCATTAAAACCATTTGCGAACTCTCTAACGACCTACTTACTGGCATTATCTCCACCGTCTTCAGCTAGTGTAATTGCGCCACGGTTTTCATTTCTCAGTGACCACCCACGCTAAATACGTGTCAAATTGCTAATAGCATTATCAACTTTCATTGCATCATCGTCATCATCGGTTGTAATTATAGTGTTTGTCCAGGCGACCACCGCTTGTTATAACAATAAAGTATCTGCTACGCTCATTAACTTACAATTCTAATATTATTCCAAGACCTGCTGTTGGCTTCACTCCGTAGCCCATCCCTAGAACATAAACATACTATATGGAAGCATCGCTTTATCTGTTGGTACCGTCAAGTAGGTAACAGCGGCGTAGGCGATGGCGGTACACATTGCAACGTGCCGATTCATATCCAAGGTCTTTCCTAGTTCCTAAGAGAACGGAGTTTCCTGCGGCTGCCTATCTCTCGCGCACACCGACATTCGCACGTGAACGCACACGCGCCCACGTGTCGCTATTCTTTGTGTTCAATCTTTCCTAGCTACCGTTGCGAGGCATCTTCTTTTTGTGCCGTCCGGTGGCGTTTGAAGTTTGAGCCTCTGAGCGGTTCATTATATAGGCGACGTGCGATGCGCGCGCTTCGCAGTTAGTATGTCAGTGGAGCTCGCGCGAGAGGTGGCCTGCAAGGACTGTACCGCGCCAACCTTTTTTTCTGTGCGTGCGATGTTTTCACTTTCGTCATTTTGACCAGGCCAGTTTGATTTGACGTCGCTCGCGCACGGACGTGCCTGGGTTCCGGCGTTGTGTTATCCTGTGATCGCTGGTGCTTCGGATTGTTTTTGTTTATGAAAATTATTTTTGTGAAAAATATGGCTGTGATAAAGTGTTAATATGTTTGATAGTAACATTCTTTTTAATTTCTACAATGAGATTGCTAATAGAAGTGCACTACAGTTGGCAAGGTAAGGATGTTTTGTTTGTTTACCTTAAATTTAGTAGGTATGTGGGGATGCGCATGTAGGTGTGGGCGGCGGGTAGGTAGTCAGTGTTCACAGTCCGCTGGGACGGTCGGCACAACCTTGGCTCTAATGAACGCACTATTCGCCGCTTCATCCGCCTCTCGCCTTCGCCTGAGCCTCGCTCGGCGAAGAGGTTAATAGGTTCACATTAGATGGTGGTTTGCGAAATCGACTGAGCTCAGCGTATGACTGCGCCTGCGCCGCTTTTCCACGGTTACATTCGCGCGCATTCGACACACTGAATTAGTTAATAAATAAATAGTAAATTGCGATCACCGTGAATTACGTTAGTAACATGGCATAAATATAAATTAAATAAAAATATATAACGCAAATATAGCACAGTTTATTAAACAATAATATGCATTCATGTTAAATATTATTAATTAAAAATACTAGTACAAATATTACTACTACAAATATTATAATTAAATATAGGTAGTACAATTTCCTAACAATACATTTTGGAAACTCATCATTTTGGTTAAACTGAAACTCGGTAACGAACACCAATTAATTACCTGTTTAACCGCGAATTTCACTTTTGATTGCTCGAGCATTAAATCGATTTCGGAACTGATAAATACTTGTTTCGCAATAGTAAAAGTCGATTCATTGCTTTTGGCACGTAATTACCGAATATCTTCACTTTAATCGATCATTGTTTTAAGTAATAATCGACAAGAATAATATCTTTATTTACATGTTTAAGATTAATTTCGTAGATGTAAACCTTGTAGAATGTAAAGCTAGCCTTATTAAATAATTTAAGTTTCAATTAATCGTCTTTATCACTCATTAATTACCTATCCAAGGCTTCGAAATAATCTCATAGATAATGAATGGTATTGACTAATATTGTTTTGATATTACAAGATTCATGCGTGACCAACATACGATCACTTCCTTAATCAAATCTACCTATTTCGTAGAATAAAAAAAATAATCATTTCTGGAAATATGTTTATATACAAACAATATAAACTATCATGTTTTTCACAAAATATTTTTGATATTGAATTGATAATAATATTTGGCTGTGTAAATACCAAAACATCGCGTTCAAAACAAATATTTAATATAATAAATGACGCATGAAAATGTATTTATAATTATTTTTGAAACTCATTCTGTTAATAAAACCTTCCCAATACGTGAGTTATCTACCATTAATAATATAAATACATTAGTAACTATGTATTATAATTTATTACAAATACATACAAAGAAACCGAAAGGTTTTCAAAGCTCACACGAATCAGCAGACGGCATGCCACTGCGCAGTAAAAAAAACATGTAGTGATAAACGATTTGACCGTACCAAACAAAATAAGGCAAATATTGGGCGAGTCTTATTTACACTTGCCACAAATGAAACTAAAAATCGCAATAGAAAAATCACGTGTAAACAAAACATATCGAAAATTTCCGAAGAAAACGTATAAAAAACTAATATGTAGTTGCTAATAAAAATCCAAATGTAAATAGAATAAAATAAACAAACATTGAAAATCTAATTTGAGGTTAAGGACAATAATTAAAATTCCATATTTTATTGCTGTCGAATCTATTCTTGACATTTAATACCAAAAGTGATGAGGACAAATTTGTTGTGAACGAAAATTACGCAACGAGAATTGATACTGATGCTGGGAGAGAGAATTGTGTCAATGAAGCAGAAGTGTCGGCAGTTGGCACGAGTAAACAATTAAAGGGCGAGCAACGAATGATCGCCCAATGCCATTTTTCTATTTGACTTCACAAATATCAAGCGTATTCTTAGTGTTCCGTAATCTAACTAAAATAACCCCGCATAGCATTGAATTAATCGAAGCTACAACACCAATTTTACTAGAAATCTATACTTTATATAATACCTTTCAATAGTTCCGCAGATTAAGTCGATAATCTGAGAAAATTGCTACATAATGAAATGATAAGCTTGAAAGAATTAATTTTTTATTATCATCTTATAATGACTGTAAATTAAAGGTGAACATCAACCAAAATTACATTGAGAACAAAACAAAAATAATTTCGGATTCAAAAATATAATATAATAGCTATTTTTAAAATCAAAATTTTAAAGCATTTACCTCTATTTAAATGTTTCTGGTTTCCATTCAGATATTTTTATTTTAATATGATAATAGTTCCTTGAACTTTTTTATGTTGATGATGTACATTCAATATACATAATTTAACAAAGATGACGAATATAATACCAAAACAAAAAAAGTTTCGTCGTTATAAATAATATAATTATATTTGAATAATCAACGAACCTTGTACCTATTTGTATTTGTTATGGAAACCTTTTCGGCTTGATTAACCGTACCTGTAATATTTTAAAACATGTGTCTATTGGCCTTCGTATTGTCTGATTAACAACGATGGTCACTTCGATAAAGCCCACTGTTAAATTCGATAAGATTTTGGATTTATATAACCTTAAAATGATAAACTTAACTATAATCGCCAGCTGCTGTGTTTTGGACTTTAGTTCCTAGTAGCCAATCTCCTTCTAATAAGCCTTGTCTAATAAGTTTATCGATCACCATTAGATTACTAATAAGATTTGTATCTTTATTATCATTTTCTCCAATTAGACTTTACTTCCTTAAAAACTCGAGATTAATATTATATTTATCGTTTTATTAAAGATTATTTAATAGATTACACTTTGAGGTCATTCTAAATTGTGTTTGTTTTACTTGCACGTGTAAATGTTGCACCAATGAGCACTCAACAAAATACAACAGCAATTTTTCAAGACATGTTCTTTTAACGAGAGATATGTTGCCCAATTTTGATTTTAAAACGCTTCGAGAACATATAAATTCAATTTTGCTTTGTTTACATTTTTCCGCAAGTAACCGTTAATAAGCGCATTCAATTTTACTGTGTTTGATTACGTACATTTATATTATTGTACCAAATGGTACACAATCAAATAATTAGTTTCGCATTGTCAAACACAACATTAATTATACGATAATATTTATTTTACGCAATATCAATAGTACCTAACCTCCGTGTGGAACAATCCACACGGTTATCGTCTACACGTGGTATAAAACTAGATCTCTTCCCGTCAATAGTTTGCATAAACTAATTATGAACACGTCCAAGGGCCTCTATTTGTTCAGTAGTAATCTATTCGTTACTAATAACTGTAATATAACCACAAATGTAACTGTTGTAATTAGGTCACGCTATGATTCGATTGTAACTCCTATTTCCTGGAAATATGGCGCGGCTACTATGAATTTATCACGACTATTGTACGAACGTTGCATAGCAATAGGAAAAATCTTGAATCTAATTAATATTACCATCTGTAATTGACTAGAATAATGACAGACGTAGGAAGTATAGAAAATAAGGTATCGTAAACGGTCCTAATAATAGCGGACGTAGATTGGCAAAAACAACTTACAGAACGTTTTGTGTGAAAATATGAATTTTCAATGGAGTCGTAATTAGTAAAACGCATCGTTTGTTGCAGGCTTTGTGCACGTATTTAACGTTCCACGAAACTAGGTTTACAACGTAGAAACGCAAACATTTCTATAATCCCAAATGCGAGAGCTGTGCTCGATGCTATTTCGCAATCGGCATTTAGGTACTCCTTGCAAAGTCGACATAAACATTTTCTGAGAAACTTCAAATATATTCGACAGGTCGGAACCGCTCCGGTTGTCCGTCCAAACACAAAATGTCTCAACTTCTTTATCGTTTAATGGAATTTCTTCATAGTTCTGCGTACCATTTGACATTGAACTGAATTAAAAAGCGTTATCAGAGGGCTCGATATGTTCGTTAGTGTGTGCCAGTTGTGAAATACTTGTAACATTTGGACAGTAGTTATATTGAGGCTCATTAACATCTTTTAGTTTTGTGTTTAATTACTATTTAATTGAGTTTTAATGTATCCTTACTATTCGAATATTGTCCGTCACTGTCATGTTCTCGTATTAGCGTTAGACATTGGTTAATAGTCTTGGCTTTATCAAACGTCCTATTTAATTCTGAAGTTCTTTTTCTATAACAAACATTTTTTTCAACGTACCCAATGTCGTTAGACTCAAAGTACGTTGGTTTCTTTAAAACGTTTCCATGTTCAAGTCAAGGCCATAAATGACGCTATTTGAAATTATTATAAAATAAGCATAACAACAAGCGAGCGGCAGATATGGTAGTTCAAAGAGATGTATTGTGTTAGGACAATAAAATTCGGAATGGTCGTCGTCAAATGACTCCCAGCCCTTTCTTGTTCCCGTTCACGGTACAAATTACCGAAGGACGTTGGAACTGGGTCACTTCGGAAATAGTTTATTGTTATCGGCTAGTCTGCGCACACGCAATGCTCACACGCACGCCCGAGCGCGTTCGATTTTCAAACGTTTACGCACACGAACGAGCCCCCGACTCAATTAGGGTTCATCCTTTATAACTCTCGGAAGTCCTTGTACTAGTTTGCCTTCGGAATCTTCAATATCATCATCGTTACGTCTTTGGGTGCGGTTTCAAACGGCTTCCGCTTTCGTACCAAATCGAAAACATACTTTCTTAAGGCCGACGGGTCAATAAAATTGAAAAGGTGTCGGATTTATATTTTCATAATATAATGTCATTACGAGACTCTAAGGCCAGAGTGTTTTGGTCTATTAGTTTTATTACGCAGTTACCCTTGCGTTGAATATTTAATATTTATAGTCTAACGCTTTCGACAGACCCTTGCTAGCGCGTTCTTCGTGTGTACTGCATGATGTATCTACTTTATCCAAGGTTCTTCGTTTTTATTATTTCGTATTGAGTGATGCACCTCGACATGCATTACTCTGACTATTTTATAGTCCTACAAATACATTCAATGCATCAATTTATTAATAACCTTTGGAACCTTGACCACACCAATAAATTAATTATAGTTGCTTGTCTGTCAGCAATAAAAATTCTCATCTAGGCATAAATTGTGATTGTTCACGATTTTATAGGTTATTCGTTTAGTGGCAAGTTGTAAAATAACTTAAAGACCTCAAGGCTTCCAAACAATAACTCACACACGGCCATGCGGCTGGCACACCGCCACACAATGAATAATAGTGTTTCATAGATAACGCATAGACCTATCAATTTGGTCTAGCACATTCACAAGCGCACAAATCTGCGCTCACATCCGGAGTAGGGCGTGTTGTGTGTGTGTGAGTGCACACAGACTGTCGCACAATTTCCCACAAACCCCCACTATTCGGCGCACGCGCGCGCACACAAACACACCCTAGAGTAAAGAGTAATAAAACTGAAGTATCGTGAACGAAAGCACACGTTTCACGCCCAACGTGTATTTTTAGCAAAATCTGAGCGTACGGGTAGGTCAGTAACTATTATGACTGAAAATTTGATAAGAACCATTGACTATCGTAATGAAAGTTACGTAACGGCTTTCGCTATTCCTTATCTCTCCATTCATAGCTTTGACCTTCGCTAATTACTTAGCACTTGCACTAAGTGTCTCTTAATGTCCTCACTGATTTATTATACCAAACAATAACTCCTATAGGCAAGATGGCAACTGTTTATACTGAAATATTCCATCATCCATTTAGTCATCAAATTAAATATGAAACACTTATTTTGCAAATTTTAGATCCAAAACATTTTTTTTACCTATCTTCATGATATATTACAATGTATTCGTTGGAGTCTAGATCAAGTTGTGTGAATAATTTTTCCTCTAATTCTGTTAAAGTTATACTTTGTTCTCTATGTGTATGAGTGTAGAAAGTAAACACAATAGCGTTACATGTGCTCGGAATATTAGGTACAATTTTATGAGTCATTCGCGGTTTTACTTTGTCAAAGTGTGATTCAATTGTACCAAGTACAATTTTAGCGAAAGACTCCACTAGATCATCGTCATATTTAGATCAGGAGGATGACACTTCTGATGTTAAACATATTGCATTTATTCCTATCGCCATTATTTTAATGTATTTCTGTTTGTACATTTATTTATTTGTCTCAAGTGTCGGTTAAATAAACGTTTGCAAAGTTGATATAAAAATACCACGACAATGTTCAACTATTACGTCATCTTCCTGTTTATATTTCACTTTTTCTGTGTCTTCATCAGTATTCAGAATAGTGTTTATATCTATTTCGATAATTTTAACAGTATAATTTTTCACATTGCATTTAAATAATTCATCTATTTTTTGTTATCTATCAATCGCCTTTACAGTCTACAATATTTACCCTGAAATAATCAATCACTTGCCTATTATTTTCTTTTGTTCTTGCATTAACATCTAAATTGAATCCAGTTACGCCATTAAATCCAACTTCATTTTACACCGTATTATTATTTGTATACGAAATATTATTGAAGTAACGTATCCTTGCCATAAAGTTAACTTTTATAGCTTCATTGTCCTTACTTGAACAAGAATCTTCACCGTAAAAAGCCGTAACTATATTTGTAATGAATACTTCACAATCCTTTTTAATTTCTGTTATGGCTGTTGAAGGAACGTTATGTTAGTTATTTGTTGCAATTATTGTGTAAGTCAATAAAGTTTCTTTGAACACTTATATTATAATAGTTTGTTCCCTCTGATCTAATATTTGCACAAACAAATTGCCTTTCTTCAGTTTTATCGTCTGTAATGAAATTCGCATTTAAAATGATGTCCAAACGATGTAAAATGGAGTTTTGGGAATCCAAAATTCATGGAGAATTAATTATTTATAACCTTTTTGACTTTGATACTTAAAAGTTCAATGTTATTGTTACACGTGTTTCAATCGATACATGTGGCAGGAATTACCCGCTTGAAGTTACCACAAGCATATTTATAACACATTTCGATCCTTCATTAGCTAAACTCAGTTACCCTGTTAGTAATTGGCTGACTGTTCTCTGTATTATTGCCCGTTCTACTATTCTACATAAATAAATGCAACTAGTATTCATATTTAATACAAGTTTCCTTCTATTTGTTTTCCTGTGCTATTAAGATAATGGGGTCTATTTATATCAATATTTTCATATGTATGTACTTTACATTTCATTACTTTTTGTTGTAACTATTAATTTGTCAGTTGTTGAAGTATTATTACGTAATACTTATTGTCTGTCTGACGTCTGTTTAAAAGGTAGTATTTTTACAAATGTTTTATTCAACGAATAATATTACCTTCAATGAATTTCTTTTCCAAATTATAAACTTGTGCAAACTTATGAAGTAAATTTATCAAAATGTTCTTCTTATGAAACTAAAGAACAAAAAAATGAGATTTTTCGTTTCCATCGCTCCATTTTCCAAACGTGTTCAATGTTTGCAGTTGTTGCGAAAGACGATGGTTATCTCAGTAAAATTACGGCACATTTTCCCACTTGAGCAACCGTTACACTTGGTTGATGTAAATGTAACAAAAAATGAAATTCTTTTTATATAGCCTTATCTCTTTCTAGTGAGAAATTATTTTACATACTCGTAAATTATACTGATGTCATTCATGCATATTTAGGAACTAATGTTGTTATACAATCAAAAACTATTTTGGTAGAATCTTTACTTTTATTTGCAAACTGGTCATGAAGCATAGTAACATCGATTGGTCATAAGTGGCCTGATTTCTCAATGAAACTGTTGGAATCTGAGGTTGTAAGATACAAATCCGTGGTTTTTACTTATCTTCAGCAGTAGCATGAGTACAGTTCAGTTGATATTTGACTTCGCTGATAACTCAGAAATTGGGACAGAGATTGTATTGTGGTTTCTCGGTTATATTTCGTGCTTAATCTTCGTTTACAAACTTCTTGACGTTGAAGGGTTAATCATTCGGCATGATATGTAACTTTAAAAAATAGAAAGCGAGTGTTTTCGCCTGATGTATGGCTGCATGTACTTTTCTTAACGTAATGTCAGTTACATCAATTTTATTCTTATTAAGAATGAATTAAATGTTTGGTGTTTACCAGGAACTTGTTGAAGTTTTCTCTTTTATCCTTAGTAACAGTCTGCTATTCTTAGGAAATATGATTCACAATCTTTATTTTCTTAGCATTGAGAATTGCTGAATGAAATTAGGTATGTTTTTTTGTTGGACACATCATCGAGCTATGATGAGTTGTGTCATTTCTATAAAGGAGTGTTTTCCCCGTTCTATTTGCTATTTAGCACGTCTGCATTCAAAGAATTGAATGAAAATATGATTTCATAGAAAAGGAAAATTTTACTTAAACTCAATATTGGCATTTTATTACAGATTATTTTTGCCATTAAAATTATTACATTGGATTATATCAATCAAACAATAAGCCGTATAAGGATGCAGACAAGATATAAGAATTGAATAAAGATCTTCAATTATAAAAAGATATAGTTCCATAAATATGCATGATGTTAGACATAAAAGGAAATGTCTGTATGAATGACGAATAAATTCTTGAGACTTGCTTCTAATGGATGCAGAGTCTGGTAACATTTAATATACGTAGTAACAACAAGTCAAAAACGTTTAACGTATAGAATTAGCATCCAACATAGAAGAGAAATACAATAAAATGGTCAAAGAAAATAATGCAAAACAAAACTAAGCTTATGAAGATTACAACATTAGCTAAATAGGGGCTTCTCAAAATTACCCCGAAAAAAAATTCACGTAACCGTGATGGACATAAAAGCAAGGAAATCAAAACTGAGTCGCTACAACAGTTACGTGGTCATATTACGTAAAGCCTTTCGCATACTTTCTCTGACAGCAAAATTTAGCGTTCGCCGTTATGCAACTTTACGAAATGGCAGTCGACTAAATTTCATCATTTCGACTACAGAGAAGATCACGGCTCATATATGGAAGTGAGCGACGATGTGGCGAAATAAGAAATGCTGTGATGTTATTTACATGAAAAAACGTGTCCGTTTTTATTCATTTTACGAGCATTTCGAGACATTCGGTTGATTTACTCCGCTTTATTTACACCTCATTCGAAAATTACGTCATTACTCAATTTAGAAACCTCTTTTCAATTACGTTCATTTGTCTGCATGAATTGAGAAGGTTGCGCTGGAATAATAGTAAACTATCCATTCTATATTGAAATTAATGTATTTTATGGTCTTTAGATAGTCCTCATAAAGAGTACTTTATAAATCAGTATGCAAAACAATCAATAACTTCTTAGGCACAGCTCGGACACACTCGAGACAGGTATTCATTATGACCACTTAGTATGGAACAGGAAACTATCAATTAAAAAAAAAACGAAACGTACAAGAGAATTACCATAAACAGTTTTATAAAAACAATATGGTCATAGTAAGGTTCACTGTTGACTGGAACGATGTAAATGTGAGTTTTTACCTAAGACTTGAGTGAAGTAACTTTCTAAAAACTGCTCGAGTGACCTTGAAATAAAACGCTGTTACAAAACCGCGGCCCGCTCGCCGGCGCTAACTCCCCCCTCCTATGCAACGTACCCGCGGATCTACGCACGCTCCACCAACACACGCGCACGCGCAACGCCTCCGTGTGCGTTCCCTTACACACACGCGCAAGCGCACACGCACATCCACACATGTGTCCAAACAAACACAAACAACACGTGCAACTCATGTGTGCGTTAATCAATTGAATGTGTAGAAAGGAGCGGTGAAAAATCTAGTCCGGTCCTACAACCTTACGACATTCTAAAGATTGATATGTAATTCTTTGAACACGTGATCATTCAGAAGCAACTTCTACCAACACAGTGATTAATGAAATGATTCACTCGACGCGACGCTCCCGATCTATTGTGCGGTCTTCGTTTGCGTCATTAGTGCCTGGAAAAACCGTAGAAAATTACTTTTTTAATTTCAATGTTTATGTTCAAAGGCCATAATATAATTTCATTCATCCATTTATGCATCTGCGGTACGCTAACAAAACACACCTTTAAATTCTGTCTGTTTTGAAATCATCGAATTCCAAATATGTGAAATCCTTGAACATGGATGTGGGTCATGATCAGGTTCCAATATGTGTCTCGTGGTCGGTTATTAGCATAGAGTTCTGAGGCGCGCGCGCCGATACGTTGCGCAATACTGTTGACTTTCATCCTGAAGGTCAAGTGCCATCCTATTTCAAAACGGACCTTGGACGAGTCTGGTTTACCTCGGACCGTTTGTAGAGAACAGTCGAGTAAACGGAAGAGATTGGTGCTAATAGATATTAATCGAACAAAGAAGACGTCTTTATTTTTCGTTAGCCGCGCGCTTTCAAATATAATTGCTTGTGAATTGCTGAGATCAATCGCAAACACTTCAAACAATTGAGCGTAACTTTTTAGATAAGTATCGATTTAATAATAGTTGTGTTCATATAAACTTATGTTCGGTTAGCTACAAAGCGCCCACAGATGCGAAGGTCAACTAATTTCGCGGCGTGAGAACGCCTCTATATAGACAATTTAATTCATCATAATTTGCTGTAATAACACCAGAGATATTCAAATGACTGCCGACAATCAAATCCGACCTTTTCTTAGACACGTTCTTTATAAATAGTCATCTAACTGCCGCAGTGATCGCAAAATGTCGAACACGAACTCGATTTGTTTCCGAACCAAAACAGTTGCGAAAATGTAGAAATACGCCAGAGGCGGTGATCTCCGCCGACGCCAACGTCGACACCATTGCCACGGGAACAGAGGAAATCTTCATCCAAGTCGACGGGTGTCAACATTTCGCAATCGCATTCCAAAACGACGTTACATTAGTAATAAGTGTATATGTACATTAGAATCGTTTGCAGTAACAGTTAACAAGTATCTGGCACAAGGGATCGATCGTCAATCAAACGCAAGGTGAGAGTGTAACCGAGCAGCTATTTTAGCATCATCGAAGGTAAAACTGATTTGCGCTTTCGGCCCAAGACTCTCTCGTACAAGGGTACGATGGCATTTATAAATAACAACGTTTGTCAGTTGCCAACGACGGCAATGTTATGTTTGACTATTGATTAGATTGATATGCGATATTCAAAATTACGTCTACAGACACATAACACACTAGACGTATACAAAGTTAAGTGATACGCTAATCAAAATAACAACTATTATACAAAGTTATCAAACATTCAAATACTACACGCAACTCGAACGAAGATGATTTCAAAATACATGTACTTTATGATGAATGGAGGCATTAAAAATTTAAAGCATGTTGTGAAATGCCAATTTATCACACAAATTATCGTAATGGCAATGATCTCATTTGACTCAAGTCGACACTGATTAAAATAACTAATTTGGATAGTTCCTTGTTTTTAGAACGCAAAAGGAAATTATCTGCGATAAGCTTATCGATACAGACGTGAATTCCTTAGTCAGTTACAAGATGTTCGGTGACAATGAGTGTGGGAATCGGTGGGGAGTGCATCGATGGGGCTTAGATGCTGAGTGAGCTGGCGGTGGTCGGTATGAATGAACTGGCATTTGTTGTGGAGTCGGCATTACATAATGTATGTGGTGCGGCAGCGCAGTCGGTGCTGACACCGAACATTTCGTCCGAAGGCCAGCAGCACAAAGCGTGTGCGGCGTATCGCTGGCCACGCGCGCCCCGCGGTTTCCTGTTTGACGACTATCGACTTACATCACTATCGCTTTCTGTCATACTTCGCGCGCCTGTTAGAAGCTTGTAAAGGGGTCTGGCCTGTTGCTAAGTACCTTTGTACATACGTTTGTCATTGAAGCCGTACACTACCGGCATTATTATTACGACTTCCCAAACTCGTGGCTTAGAACTCTTCCTTATTATTAAAATATTCAAATGCCAGCATTCGTTGTATCATTTTGATGCCGCATAGCGTGTTTAATTGATACATTTGCATTTCGTAAGCGATCAGCGTGAAGTGAGTGCCTTGGAGACTGTCGCAAAATTCATTGGATTATACCCAGTATAGAAGTAGCGTTAAAATGGGAACAGACAATTTAATTTAACCGATCATTTCAGTTATGTAAATAGAGCAGAAAACCGTTCACGAGCTTGTAAATGCAGCACATGATATTATTTGCGACTGTGACCAAGCGGACCGAATGTCGTCGATCCGGTGTCAATCAGGACGCAACGGAGCAAATTGAAATTTAGCCTGGATACACCATTAGATAACTGTTTAACCCACATTCCGAACAAAGATGTTATTACTTTGTTTCTAACGTGAACACTTCGCAAAGGAAAATAGAAAATAATCTCATTAAGTAACTGTCGGTGAGTATTATCTTGCAAATAGCATCTCTGCTTTCGATTTGTCCAATTATTTCCACGGCATCTCCAACATTGTTTAGCATTACAATATTTCATTGACAATTGCTTATGATGACATTTCTATGAGAGTCATCTTTTGTAAGACAGAGCGTAATGCGAGTGACCTCCGGCGTGACGCCATCACTGACGTCGAGTCTTGGTCACTGCGATTTATTTACTTGAACTTCATAAAGACTAGAGATTGTGAAATGATATCAATCAGGGGGAAACAATAAAGTGTTAACAGCGACTGTGAATGTTTTGTCTACTGACACAGTTTTGATATTTTATATTCAATTGCGTTCAGTTTATTTTTGATTGTTTGATGACTGCGTGTGGACATTGTTTAAGACAACATTGTAAAGTTGTGTTGCTGTTCCTTTCGTAACTTTGGTATTAGCTGTTTCATAATTCGTTTGTATTTTGTGCCCATCACGCTACCATTCATTGGTGGGCAAATGAGTTAAATATTTTCATGTTTATCATAGCAAGGCCGCATAAGCCTCATTATTTATTTAATCATTTGTTTTAAACGTGCCCATTTTGTAAGCACCGGCCGTTTGTCTTTTTCTTCTTTACGCTTCAATCGTAAATTGTTTCAAAGAATGGTCCTTGAAGAACACTCGTCCTAATATAAATATCATGTAATTTTTATTAAGTTGTGTAGTAGTTTTCCATTTTCTATAGAATTTAAATACATTTTCATTTTAAAATGTGTAATAGTATTGAAACATATTTGCCTAAATTTTACTTAAATACAATATTTGTTCATCAAATATTGGTTTATTGTCGAACACGTGGTGGTATTTAAATGTGTCATTGTTATTTTTTATGAACTCTTTCCTTTTCATTGTTTTTCACTATTTACCACATTTACACAATACTTCAAAAAATGCCTTCAAATTCAGCGAAATGTTGATGAGTTATTTAATTTGTGGGATTTTATTGTTTCCCCATCTACTTTTCCTAGAGGAAACATTTTAATTTTTTTTCTTTTTAACCGCAAGTAGGGAAATACGCGGTGGTGGATCATAATTACATAGAAAAGTAATGAATTGTTAAATGCCAATAACATAATGGGAAAACGCATATTTTTCTGTTTATTTCATATACGGAAAAATGTTCTAATATAAAATGTAAACATTGAAAACGGGTCTTCCCTAAATTCACGTTTAGAATTGGGACGATAATAATGTAAATTAGATTCATAACAAATTCGCATAAAATTATGTAGCTGAGTCATCCGCTGGTGGAGAAACATAAACAAACCAAAGTACTGGCAATTTATTTTATCTGTCAAGTGTGACAGTGAAAAAGCTTCAAACAATATCTTCGGCAACATTCTGATAAATTGGCCGATTGCAAAATTGTACTTCTCAAATCAGCATAGATCGTAAACTAGTGGATTTGACATGGACATTTTCGTAACTTTCAATTATTTGCCAATAGATAGCGAAAGTGAGAACTTTTTTCAATCATACGCTCCAGTAGTCCAATAGTGGCTGCCTTGTACAATTTCTAGGCTTGCAACAACGTTTCGTAAACCGTTTGCGGACCAGTCTCGATTGATATGGTCAATTAATTGACATCCGAATTTGATATCGCTGTTCGCACTAAAATTATATCTTGCTTTAGCTGTTTCATGTTTGTGACATTTAACTTTATCTAGTACTACTTTTATTTCAAGTTCATAATTATCCTTATTCACTTTTGCAATGGGAAAGGCGAGTCTGATGAAATTATGAGTTGTTTTTGCGTCTTTGATCTTAAAACGTTTTGGACTTAATAATGTCCTTGCGAACTTTCATTCAGTCAAAATTTGCGTACCTTCTAAATATTTTGCAGGTTTACACTTGCTATAAAAATCATTGCATCGCCTTTATATCCCTCCAATGTCGTCAAAGGTGCAACATTGTAAGAATGATTAACAGAGCAATAATTATTATCAACAAATGTAACGATCGATTCAATCAATTCCCTAATAAGTTATGGGCACAAAAACACGCCATTACTTTTGTAAAATGTCGAGATACTAATTATTTATAAGTATACAAGTACACATTGAGTTACAATTATGTCGTTCTATTCCTCCTTTTACAGTGACATGGCTGTCATAAAAACCATTAAGAGAGCAACAATCTAGAATCGGTACAGATCGAGTAAGATCGTAATGTGGACGGCCATTCTAGGTCGGTACGTGCTTAATTAGTGTGGGTAGAATTATGTAAGCCAGCCGGGCGTTTCTTTTATGAACCAACCTTGATTCTTGGACTGATTGAGATATTTTTATAAATGTACATAATTTGTAAACAACTGTTGTCTTGTTGTTCTTCCTGATTGGTATTAAACGTTCCTTTTTGACAAAGTTTTCTTTTAACATCTTTTTGTTGTGATTACTACCTTCTAAAGTAACTGGCATTAAAGTGGTAGCACTATTTATATCAGCAACAAGTACTGAAACCACAATTGAGTTTCCTTAGCGATAATTACGAACTACTGGTTGCTAGCCTAGCCTAGCCCACTGACCTATTTCACGAACATTTAGAACTTGCGAAAGATAAAGAGCTGATAATGTAAGCAGATAACTATCTTGAATTCTGTTCCTATATCGTTAACGCGCTGCGATTAAATTTTATATTATGTTTTTATTTTTATTCGAGCGTTGTTTACACTTTTAAGATACAATTTTAATACAATGTTTTGAACTACTTATATTGCTTAACCGAATTACCTTCGTTTACACCCAAACGAGTAAGTAATACGTAAAGAGATTGTGTTTATTATTAAATATCCGGATTTTTTGTTTACTGAAAAGTGACGGTGAAAGTGAGTGTTTGTTCAACGAAGGTCGCTTGTAAAAGGCCATGCAAACATTAAAAAAAACATTGGCTTTATCTTTCATTCACGTTTAGATAAAGGTCTCTTACGAAACGATTTTTTTATTAAGACGTGTAGTGCCATCTGTTGGACGAAGTAGGAAGGTGGCGTAGAACGCCATCTAGCGTGATCTATAGTAAATTGTTTGGGAAAGAGAAAGTGTTTGTAGCTATGAACAGCGACCCTAGAGGGCAGCTGTGTAGTATCATAATTCTGGATTTAAATTGTTTTCAGTGATTGTATTTAATTTTACCTTCATTTGTTGATATGAATGTTTGATAAACTGAAGTAAAAAACCTTTACTTGTGGAAACTTCTTTAGATAAAAGATCATTATCAAGGAAGTAGCAGTAGCATGCAGATATTATACTGAAACTACAACCTGCTGCAATTAGGGCTGGCATTGAAAAGAAAATTAATACATGCAACTTTGTATGGAATTTTCTCAGACTAGTGGAAATTTACTCTCTTAATGCAAAGCAAATGCAAAAATGTTTTGAAGGCTTATATTTAATGCATGCTACGAGACAACTGAATCCAAAATTTGAATAAGAAATAATTTACAATGCAGCGTTACCTTCGTTTCTGTTGAATAAAATATCAAAAATGAACTATACGAATACTTTAACAATTCTAACAAAACACCGGTCTATTCTTGGTTTGACCTTGAATATTCAAATCGACTCAAAATGATTGATACTCAATAAACACAGTTTATACCTCAACTACATATTTATTATAGCTTACTCTCCTACGTTGAATATATTGTACCCAGTAACAAACAATCACAACGTTGATCCAGTAATTTTCCCTTTGATGCAATGAAGCGAAAACTAATTACAATGCGCCTATTGACAACCTCTTTGAGTCATCGACACAATCGTGTAATCAACCCTGAAATAGATTAGATATAGAAAAAGTTTCTAATAATGAATTCAATGAACTTAACCATTGTTATTGAACCTTCATGAACATTGCGAACGAATTCTGAAAACCCTATCGACATTGAACTGACAGACGTTGCACAAGATGGATTTTATATAAATGATACTTTAAAAGTAATAATGCAGTGTCAATGAGATTCAGGCGAAAATAACAAAGGGCTATCAACGTCCATTCGAAAAGCCTTGAACTGGCTTCAGCAGGCAACCCTAGATAACGCTAATTTGATGCAAAACATGGGAACTGCATCGTTTCGACCGGCTACGCACGGACAATGGCGGGTGAGCCAGACGCGCACCGCTGCCTCCAATCCTGAAAATAGCACTATGTATCCACTTTAGTATATCCACGCATACGATTTAGATAGTCACTTTAGTATTGCCTTTAGCCCCGCCCATGGCCGCCCAAGGACGCCATACGCCCATGTTGTAAAATACTATATTTCTGGGCAGAAAATTCCTAAAATATGACTTGAATTTTGTTATTAGAAAATTAAAATGCATGTTCATTAAGTCAAGAATGACTTTATCCAATAAACATTTTTTTAAAATTGATTAATTCAGATCAGGAAGTTGTAAAAGCTGATTATTTCAATTCTTGGCTATAAAGATTTATTTAAATTTTATTGTAACAGGTTTTGCCTCGGTAGTAGTTTGGTATATTTATGTTAATACAAAAATAAACACAAGGAAAGTGTAATAATGTTAATTTCAATTTAAATGTACGTAAATAGAAACCATTTGAATGATAAACTAAATTTTAAAATTGTAGCTCTTGAAAGTAAAAATAGTAACAAGTTCTCAATACATCTTTGAAGACTTGTTACTTTTACCAGCGTTTTTAACCTTCGATTAGTTCCACATTCATTACAAATATTTCGAGGCACGAACTCGACGAAATATCCAATCTTTGATTTTTTAAATCCTTCGTGATCATGGCGGCTACATTATACATTTTGGTTTTAATTGTTTGGCCTTCAATTACAGCCTCATTAAAACCGACTCAGCCCACACTCATTACCCAAGGAAAATTTGGCATCACGGTTTTCAACATAATAGGTACATATCTCATTTTTTGTGACCATGTACAGAACAGGCACAAAGTACTTAATTCGTCTCAGTGACTGCTCATTTCCCGCGCTCAAGGAAATGCTAACATTGCCGACTAATATGTAATTTTATCCAGTTTCTAATAAGTACCAGGTAAAACAAACTGTGTAGGTATATGTAAATAATTGTTTTACATACATTTTAGTTAGACGTTGTTCTATATTTGGCCATGAAGTACCAAATAAGAGAAAAATCCATGCCAGTTGTACACACGTATTATGTAGGCAATAATAATTATTTATTAACTCAGATGTTTTGTATTCATTTAATTGTAACATTGCTTGGAAACGTAAACGCTCGACGCAAACAATTGAAAACGAAATCATTACGAAGTCGTGACATGGCTTGCGATCAAGATCATCTTGTGCGAGAACATTCCACCGTGTGCGCACACGCTTACTTGTCCCTCGTTGCACTTTTATACCAGCGCAATTAAATATGACTTTTGAGTGAAACAGTGCAACAATAGAGCAGAAGTTGCCGACAACAATGAGTCTTATTCCACTGGCTGTGACCCCACCGTTGCTAAACTCCGACACAATGCAAAAGAAGCGCTTGTTGATCGTCTTTTAAACGATCTTGCGCTTCTATCGCAACGCTAATAGCACGTTGCGATGCTTTATCGGGCCAAGGTCCTATTGCAACAGGCTTTCTAACACCTGCGACTGGGACTACTGTTGCTACTTTTGGCAATCCAAGAACACGTCAGCTGTTCACGTTAATTTAAATTCTTCTCACCTTTTAACCTTTTTAATTTGGTTGGGAAACTAGAATTGTTTGGTTAAAAGCTATTGTGTCGTTGTCTGCAGTAAATAGTGTATGTGAACGTTAGATTTTACCGCAGATATCGATTTCAATTTCGCGAGCATTGATATTGAATCATTTGTTATCGTAACAGTCGGCTGGTTGCAGCCTTGTCTTCCTTTAAACAGCAGATTTCAGTCTGGCATAGAACAAGGCTAATGAACCGAGAACGTAATGACGAACCTCAGTTTCGGTCTGATTTCACTTATTTACGTGTTGAATTATACAACGCGTCTGATCACGAAGGAATAATTGAACTCATCTTCCAATTAGATAACATTATGCATAGAAACACTACGGCTAACGAAATTGATCATTTTGTTAATCGATTCCATTAATTGTTATGTTTTTAACTCAATCGACTTTGGATTTTAATAGCTGCACTTCCTTATGTCTGTAACTGACAACAAAAACTTAGATTATAATAATGATTTCATGTCTTCACACGTTAGTCAAGTACAATAGGTATTTGTTACGCCTCGAATTTCACACAATTGTAAAAACTAGGAGCACAATGATAGTCAAGATAGCTTTTGTGATTTTTATACAAGTTATATTGTTTAACTCTTTCAATTTCAACTATATTGATGGGTTTATTTTTTTTTAAATCTTCCATTGAAATACAATATCAAATGGCTCATTAGCTGTTAATGTGTTTATTTTATCACCTTTATACACTTTCTCTTAATTCCATATTAATGTTGAATATTATTTACAAACAATACTACGATCGTTACTTGTTTTCTTTTTACTTTTTCTAGTTGTTTGTCTATTTCTATGTTCTTATGATATGTTTGTATTCCAGTGCTGGAATGATGGGCGAGGGCCTGCTGACTCTGACGTACGGCAAGCACCACGCCTGCATCCTGAACGAGGTGGGAGCAGCGTGGCGTGGAGCCCGCTACTCAGACCTAGTTCTGGTTTGCGACGACGCTGTACCGCTGGCCGCGCACAGGATCGTCATGGCCGCCGCTAGCCCACTTATCAGGTAATTGATCTTCATTTAACTTAATCGCCATACCTTAAAACTCATCATGAAAGAACAGATAATGCATCTGTATTTGCGTATACCCTTATACAACATGAATTGTTATTATAATGTCTATCATCATCAACTGACTGTAGGTCTCAGTTAAAACTGTCCATTGAAATTTCGGTTACGAGACCACGAGCACTTGATATGTTTTATTACACCATCAACATTACAATTGTTTCAAGTTCAATTAGCACTTGATACCACATCAATGACTTTCATTAATGCATCACGTCATTACTTTAGCTATTTTCACGGCGAGTACTACAATAGTTCTCGAATAGACATCACTGTAATCTAATCTTAATTATTTAATAAGGTTAATTGGTAAGCCAATCCAATGACACAGTAGCAACCGGTATCTTGTAGGTGTAAGGCAATAAGTACACGAAAGAAATAGGTACATAGTTTTGTTTGGACTTTAAACCAGGATATTCTATATTATGTATGTTATTGAAAACTATATTGATTAAAATAGATAATTATCTGTTTCTATTTAACTTTAATGTTAATTTAATTATTTTCCAGGAAAATACTGGATGATACGCCATCTGTCGAGAGTCCGGTCACGATTCACATGTCGGGCATCAGCAGCACTCTCATGAGGCATCTCCTTGTATTCTTGTACAGCGGCCAAGCCTACATTGAGGTTAGTATCCAACCTGTTTTATTTATTCACAACACATTACTTTATTATCATAACATTAATTAGTTTCCAAGTAACGCGTCGGACTCCAGCAAAACATTTGCATTAATAATTCAACAAGGATATTAAACATTGTGTTTTTCTTTTACAGTCTGGTGAAATAGATGATATGCAGGAGCTGTTTGAGTTGTTGGAAATCAAATCAGACGTATGGAAATCAACGAAGGAACGACAACAGGCTGAAGAACGGAACAGATCGTGTGACAGATTAAAATCAAAATCATTGAAGACAGATATCAACAGCAATGAGAGCAGTAAACACGATGCACCCTCAGGATCTTCACATTCAGAGAGTGAGCTCGTTACCCCTGGCGCGGGTTACAGCAAAGACAAAGATGAAAGCATGAGCATAAAGAAAGAAAACATGTCGACCAGTAGCAACGATGAAAGAGAGGAAGAAGAACAAGACGGAGAGAACAGAGATAAAGAATGTGGACGACTCATGGCAAGACGAAGAAGCTCTTCGAACCCGGTCAACTTATCGCTTGCAAGGAATTCAGAAAACACAGGCAGTGAACATGACGACTCACAAGATGTTGATGTGGAAACCGTTGCCGCAAAGGTAAATACATTTTTTATCATTCGAATAAAGTCTTTTGTACACACTTAATTAGTAGTCGAATCGAATATTTACCCTTACTGTTTATTTCATTACAGAACATTGCGAGAAGAAGGTCAACATCGTCAAGTCAGGAAGATCAACCACAAGAGACCCACTACCGAAGACAGTTGCTAAGTGATCGATTAGGACGAGGAATCGAAAGAGCCAAAAGGAAATCACATTACTTAGAACCCCCAGAGCTGGATCTACGAACTGTCAAGTTAGAGGATTACGCACATCTTAAGCCACCTGATCAGGACCTCATATCGTTGGTACAGACTTCTCCAGAAAACTACGTCGTCACGCCTCACCGAAAACGAAGACCCGGCTTCCACAATTCACCGTCACAGAATCCTCCATTTGTATCATTCCCCCCGAGTTACTTAGAAGAAATGGCCCATCTCCGATATACACAGGGACCTGGCAGTGCCGCCGCAGTTGCCAGTGCTCGGCTCGGAGTATTACATCCACTGAGCACGTCAGCGCCGCCGTACTTACCTGAAAGGAGTGCCACTCCCCCCACAGCAACGCACGAGGACGCTCTCAAATACCGACCTCCTAGTGCAGGTTCGTGGGGTCCGTGGCTATGTCAACCACAAATGGGTGGAGATGACACGCCCACGCCTGAACACGATCAAGGTTCGAGTAAACAAGCACCAGTCCGAGAGTATCGCTGTGAATATTGTGGCAAGCAGTTCGGTATGTCGTGGAATCTCAAGACTCACTTACGAGTACACACTGGAGAGAAACCGTTCGCTTGTCGACTGTGCGTCGCTATGTTCAAACAGAAGGCCCATTTGCTGAAACATTTATGTTCGGTCCATCGCAATGTGATATCATCCAGCGAGAATGATGGCCGGACCAACACGCCGGGACGGTTCAACTGCTGTTTCTGTCAGCTCACCTTCGAAGCGTTACCAGAACTCATCCGGCACTTGTCCGGCCCACACAACAGTTTGCTTCTCAGTAAGAACCTACACGAATGACGCCCGCTGTCTTGACGCGGGCGCTCGCGTAACTTTGGACTTTAAAACTTCATCTCTCGTCATGAGAGTTCAATTGTGATATGTGTTTAGAAGGATATAATGTTAAGCGTTAGTTATAAGACATGTGATATCGCAGAGCGATACTCATAGTGAGGCATCCGTAGCCGACGACTGCGGGTGTGATGTTGATGACTAATAAAAAATCACATGTTTGCCGAATGGGTCCAAATTGTTATAATTTGTTTAAAAATTATAATCCGGGACCAACACCTTCCAAGATAGTATTTATTTGAAAGATGTATTTCATTAGGGTAAATATTATTAAAAGCCACCGACACATTAATTCCTTAAGCATAGAAAATAGACACGTTTGTCAAAGAAAGTTGCGAAGTATGTGTAGACCTAAACAGATAGCGTCACATAAACTACCTCCTAATTTAAATCAGTATCTTGATGAATCTACTGTGGCGTTAGCATGGGTTCATATTGACTTTATACTTTTCGAGTATACAGTCAATAGATCTAGTCAGAATTGGAACTAAGATTTCAACAGTTGTAAGTTGTACACATTACGATTGGTACCGATTCATCACAACAGTACTTTGGTGCTTCTAGTAACTTCAGTAAATATTTTAATTGTTATGTAAAAGACTCCTTGCTGTGTTTTCAGGGTCATTGCTCCCACTTTGTTCCAAACCATCTGACTTGAACATTTCGCAGCTTTTTAAGACATTTACAATCTCAATATTAGGTTTTATTCACTTTATGTAACTTTTAGAAAAAAAATGTGTTCGTAATATTATAATTATAGTATGCACATCCTTCCAATCGTTCGTGCCGATTTTGCAATGTGGATAAGCACCAAAGATTTGTAAAGCAATAAAAACGTTTTGGTGTACAATTAAGAGAAATTAAAGGGACCTGAAATGATTTTGATTTTGTTAAACTTAAAGTATGTAGGTACCAATTTAATAATCTCATCTGTAATTACTAACGTTCAATTTTCTATAACCATTTCTATAATTCCGTTGCGAACTTTATGATGCTTGAATATATTCTTATTTTTGGATTAATTTACTTTAGTGTTAATAGGAAGCTTACCAGGCATTATTTTCAAATGGATATTTTTATCACTAGTACCTTAGCTTTATTAAAAATCTTCGAAACTTATTTTCGATGTCGCTTTTTATCGAACACGTTACTGTGGCCAGTTATATTAAAGCTATTATTGTAGTGAAGGCTGGATGTTCATCTTAATTAAGGCTTCTATTATACAAAGTATACAAAATTAGCGATCGATTGTTTCGTCAGTACGATGCCAAAAGTTTTTTTATTCAACAGTAGACTGTATTGTACTTCTGGATTTTTAAAAAGTGTATTGCATTAAGCCAGTTCGATACTGTACTCAATTGGAGAATATTTTCCGTAATACTCATTTTGTACAATCCTTTTATACGTACTTTTATTTGGAATTCCAATTATATTATTGTTGACTTAATTCGTGCGGATACTTGTCAATGCAATGATTGTTGTTTAATGCTTACTTCAGTAAAACTAAAGTTACCAACGAGTTGTTCAAAACTAGAGTAAACTGTAAAATTGTCGAGTTAATTTAATTGTCTCTTTCGAACGTTACCTATTATACCTGATTTTTATCGTTTTTTCGTGTTAATCGACGTCGATATTGACGTTAATTGTAATTGGGGAACAATTTAATTTTAAGGATTGTGATTTCAAGGAATCGTTTAGGTTTATTCTATGTGATAATTGTCTGTTTTGTCTTAAGTAGGCACGTTGAGAACGCTGTCTTCCAATGCGTTTTCCATTTTAAAATCTTTAGGATTGAGATACACGGATCTTGGAACTTACACGTACTTACCTTTTTGGAAAAACTTTTTGCTATACACTGCATACTTAACAGTACAGAATGTTTATCTAACCGCCGCACTCAGAGTCATTTTATGGTTACTTAACCCAGTCCTTAGCAATCGTTTTCTACAAAATCGTTACTAAGGAATAGTTTAAGTAATCATTAAATGTTTCTGAGTACAGCAATAAGTTCCGTGTGTCTTAATTCTCTGTAAATAAAAAAAAGTTAGATTGTAAGTCAAACGATGCATGACAAAAAATCGTCCACAAACCGCTGCCTAACCTATACGTAAATTGAACAAATTGTATTTTTATAAATATTTTCTTGAGAACTACTTGTAGTATAGAATCGTTGTGATATTATCGGCGAAGGTCCGAATTGCCTTAAAATATTAAATATCAATGCAAGTAGGTATCTTACTTAATACGTAGTTTGGGTGTTTCTTAGCTCTGTTATCAGAAACGAAAGCACAAATAATGATGTAGCTTAGATTCTTAGAAATAATTTGCCAACAAAGAAGTTATGAAAAGACATTTTGCCATTTTTGTTCATTTGAATAGATACATGTACCAGGTACCAGGTTACTTGGGAATAAATATATGACAGATCTAAGAAACACCAAAAGACCGATTCGAAATATTAATTTGTAAAAACATGACTTTGTTAAGGATTAAAAAAAGAAATTGTAAATAGTAAACTCTAGAATGTAAGTCTTAATAGTAAATAAAGCTTAACTTAATATTGTTGAACTTGAATATTGATTTTTCTCTGTTAATTGTAAATTAAAAAAAGTATTTGATAAGTTTTCACTACTTGTACAATTTTATGTAGATATTGTTTAGAAAATAACATTCTGTAAAAATGTGTTCTTACCGTAGTAAATTTAATAACGAGAATATTTTAGTTACACACTCCAATGTTGTTTATTTCATTCCATCGATTAATATTTATGATGCCACGAGAAAAATTAACAATGATATAAACCCATCAAACTAACGAACACTTCACAAAGAAATTGATACTTTATGAAATACATATAATACCAATTATATTGGGATTGATAGTGAACATGGTTTCCTTAAATACTGTCTCGGGTTCGATTCCCAAATTGGACAAAGTACTTTTAGTTTAATTTCAGTATTTTGAAATTACCTTGATCCATTTTACGATTTTGGAATGATGATCTTTACATGATAATTGGGTACGTTCCTTACTTGTTGCACCTTACCTAGATGCAACGTGGGATAAAACACAAACGGCGAAAAGTGAGCTAACACCTCATATTATATGCAAAATTACCTTCCCTTCGAGGGGCAAAAGATGTAATGTCATCTAGTAACAGCTTTTAGGCTGTTCTGTACCTGTCAATTCGAACGTGAGCTTGATCGCATTCTCGCCCGTCATTGGTCGAGATTACTCTCACAACCAATGACATAACGTACTGCGATTAAGTCCCTTCGATAATCTTCTTCATGCTACGGTTAAATATGGGCCTATTCAAAGAGTTTGTCAAAGAGTGCTGCTGTCCGGTCATCCACGGGCTTAAGGAAGTTTGACAAACGTATTCTACTCAGCTGCCACCAAATTACTATTGACTAAAACGAATCAAATGGCCTAAAGGTATACGAAAAGTTATTACTAAATTAGTTTCTGCTAGCGGCCTCGCTCGCGCATACCCTGTCTGTATACCAAATTTCATTAAAATACGTTCAGTAGTTTCAGCATGACTTACAGACAAACACACTTCACATTTATAAATAAATTAGTGTCTTATGCTTAAGCATCTGCACATAGACACTAAATATTATAAATGGTGGCTATCCAGGTCCATCCGATGGTTACAACCTAAAAGAAAGTAAGCAGACACAAATAATTACAATTAACAATTAAATGGATGGTATCCCATAAACCCTATTACTGATGATAGTTATGACAAACTTAAAACAATTATATTCCGTAGTAAATTATAGGAACATGTCCATGTTCCTTTAATTTTATACTTTATAATTGGAGGATGCAAGGGTTTACAGCCTCCAATTATTTCCAATGAGCCTAATATACGACCAAGAATGGCTTGAAGTCATTAATTTGTAACTTGACTTAAATAACCGATGGTCATAAGGGCCTTGATCTAAACAAAAGAAAGATGAATGGAGTACTTCAGTTACCTACTTTCTTTTTATTACGATATACGTATTAATAAAAAGTTTTTTTCAGTGAAAGTGTAAAAAAATATAGATCTACCTCTAACCTTTTACAGACTAGTGATACTGAAAATGATAGGTACTCAACGACAATGTAGCGTGTTTCCACTTCTAAATTTTGAATCGTTTTATCTAAGGATTTATTTCATTCGACAAAACAAAGAATGTCTAATTCCTATTTTCTGATAAACTAAACAGATAAATTAATTTCCTTACCTCACAATTGGTATTAGGGCTATCTATCTTTATTGGGTAAGTAGTACTACGAATCGATAAATAAATGTGACCTATCCTCAAAACCCTGAACTATGGACGTCCTAGTTCTCAAATAATGCGCAAAACCGTATGTTTACATTACCTACATGATATCGATTTAGTGCAACAAGATCGATACTAGACTATCTAGTGCATACTTGGAAAGATAGATGGCGCAATACTAAAAACGAGTAGATGAAGTTTTTATGGGATAGGAGGCAAACGACCTGACGGTTCACCTGATGGTAAGCGGCCAGTGTCAACCATGGACACCTGCAATACCAAAGGAGTAAGTAAGAAGCAAAGGATACTGAGGCCTTTAAAATTTTAAAATTATTCTTGATGGTTTAAAGGCCGTATCGGTTAAAATACTATATAATAATATCACACCTTTTATTATACGAAGCGGTACCATAGTAAACCATATTATATTATTATATGCCAATGTAAATATAATAAGGGTAAGTATATGGTCATATACCGCGTGTGACTTTAAAATTTTGCAATGGGCTCTGAATTCCGTGACGAAAATTTAGATTAAAAAAAAACTTTGCCCCATACTAGGGTTTTCTCCTATGTCCTGGATGCGTTAATATACATACAAATTCACATACACATGACACATAGACCCGAACCACCAATTTATGGATCACACAAAGAGTTGCTCAGTGCGGGAATCGAACCCGCTACACGTTACGCAGCAGCCGGTTGCCCAGCCACAGCGCCAACCGTGCGGTAAACATTCAAAAAGTTGAAATCTTAATAATAGGTATATTGTCAATCTCTGTTCAGGAAATCAAACCACAGACCTCTCGCTTGGCAGTCGTACTGTTAACTACTTAACCAAAGAGTAAAACCAATTTGATTACGAAAAAAATAACTTAAGAAAGCATTGAAAAAAGTAAAGAGGCAATCGCAGTTGCAACCAGCAACTGCGATTGCCGGGTAATAGATACCCCTTACCCGGTTCGATTCCCGGATCTGGTGAAGTATTACTGGCTTTTAATAAATTGTGAAAAGTGGGTATATATTATACAGCGGCATTACGTATCATAATTTGTACTTCTGCTAAAAGCGTGACGATATAAAAAAATTAACATAGTAAATCACATAGAACATTGAAGTAAACTAGATAATAATAGATATTATGAAGAAGGCATTCTATTGGTCAAAGTAAATTGGGTTACGTGTGGTCACGCAAGGAAGCCGTATTACATGGCGGCGGAGAAGCATCGCAAGTTGTGACCTAACGGCTGGCCAGGTGAGTTGTATACTGTCTTTACTATTTAATACTTGAAAATCATTAGAAAACTATAATATAAGAAGTCCGGTTTTCCTTCCTGACCTGATTACCCCACATAAAAATAAAAAGCATGGCTTGAAACTAGTGGAGTTCCTCGTCTAAGTTACCGGACTAAACCGATAGCCATAATAATTATTCAGTAAATGTTAAGTACTCATTTCAGTATTGTTCAAAAACAGACATATCTGTAGTGGTCCGATGGCTCAGAAGCTACACCTATTTATACAAAATTAGTTAAACAAAAGTAATTTAAGAAAAGCAAGTGTTCAGCTCTATTTACTTAAAATCTATAACCGTCTCTCGTCATAGGAAAATGTCAAGACACAAACAATTACAAACGAAACATTCTAAGCGTTTGCCAATTAAAACCGATCTCGTACTTATACAAAAACCACAGAAATATTTATTTATAGTTTATTTCTTATAATAATTTATTATATTTATTCTATTCTGACGCAGTACGAGCCATTATCTCACGTAGAAGTGAAACCTATGAAGTTAATAATTCATTCAGAACCTGATCATACGAGTTTCCTTATTACATGATTTATTTTACATGATTTATTTGAAACAGACAATTTAACGGTGTTTATAATTTTACAACAAGAAACATAATTTGTTAAAGAATAAGTAATAGATACTTAGTTTTTTCTAATCTTTATATCTGTTGTAAATTGAGTAATAATTATCATCCCCAATCCACAAAATTTTAAAAGGACGGCAACGCAGTTGTATCTTCTCTTGGTGTCGAGGGTAACCATAGTGCTGCCGATAGCTAACCATCAGGCGATCGTCTGCTTGTTTGCTAACCCATAACAAATTCTCATAGGTTATTGTACTAAAGAATGTCCTGTACATATAGTAACATTACGCTTAACCTACCCCATGGAAATATTATTACTTTTGAACCTTCAAGAAAAGATCGTATTCCTTTATAAAATGCTAGCAACACGCCTGTGACTCCTCTGGTGTTGCGGGTATCCATGGGCGGTTACCATTAGGTGAACCGTCTGCTCGTATGCCGACTATTCCATAAAAATATTTAAAAAAACAGCTACAGTACAGAAGAAACGTTAAATAAGGCAAAATTCTATTAAATACATAGCATAAATATACGTATTTAATTCGTACCCATGGAAATATTTATACTGGTCGTAAACTTTACGATACGCACTATAATCATAAATATAAATGGATAGTGTAATTGGCATACCTTACTTTTATAGACACTTACATTAATTTTACACGCTGGCATGCAGCATCAAATAGGCACATAAACTTAGTATACCTAAATACGTACATATAATACATAGGATCTTGTATGTACAAAAATGTTTTTATGGTATAAGCTGGTAAACGGCCAGACGATTCATGATGGTAAGCTATCGCCGCCGCCCATGGGCATCCGAAACACCAGACGCGTTACAAGTGTTGGGAATCTATGAAATAAAACTGTTTAAGCAAGCACAATAAAATATTGTAAATATCTATCCAGCTGTTTCGAAGGATTTAAATGGTAATATAACATAACTGTACTTCGTCGCATTCCGCTATCTATCCGTATGTATGCTTAAATATTTATGGATATGCAACGGTAATATGCAGTTTAATAACAAATAGTGATTTAAAAGAAAGGTTTAGATGTACAAATACTCCAAATTAGACGCGTGAGAAGCCACCGGCTAAAGCTAGTATCTCGATATAAGTGACAAGTTTAGTGCTAAATACAATATCAAGTAAGTACCAGTTACAATGTAGTCCAGTAAATGTTGCAAACTTGCAACAAATTTTTATTCTCTGATGAACAAATAAGTCAAACATTCCTGTTTTGTAACGACTATTTATAATTCTTTTTACATAGCGAAGGCTCTTTAAACAGACATAACCATAATTAGTACACAGGGGTTAATTATAAAAACGCCTTGTTTTATTTATTCGTTTAATGTTTTGTGGTTCCGTCGATTATAACGAAGATGTTGTCCTACCTGGCTAGCCTAGACACATTGTAATTTAGGGAGGACTTTTTCATAATATTTTGAAGTTCAAAAAAGTTTCTTAAAAAGAGCAAAATACTTAAAGTGATCTGTATAATCAATAGATACACATACCAAAGAAGCTAGACCTACAAATATGAACACACAAACCATCACAAAGAAATTAACTTTATCAAAAACGGTTGTCCGTATAAACCTAAAGGGTATCCATCACTTCATATCTCTACAGTACCCTAAAAGAACTAGCGAGCCAAGCAATTTAGTCCCACAGGTCCCAGTATAAAAATAGATAGTAAAGATAGAAAATAAAAAGCGGGAGTTGGGACTCGAAACCGGTAAGGAGGCAGATGGCCCAAGTCTTTTTGCTCAGCCCTGGGAACATTCTTTGTTTCTGCGGTTACTATTGCTAAGAAGGACAAGTAGTCGAAAGTAACTGTATTTTCATATTAGTAGTGTTAGGAATTTGTATTTGTATTTGCATGTATAATTGGATTTTGTGTTTCATCCACTTAGTAAAAATAGTTGAAGGCTTTATGTAACCTTATTTTGAATAAATCGTCGTTCCTGTAATGCCATGAGCTGTGTGCTAAAATGTGTTATAGTTTTAGATATGCCTACTGAAGCCAACTCACTTTTGACATGTTAATCTTAAAGGCAGTTCTGCAGTATTACCCTCTTGTCAACCGGTATAAGAGACACAATAGAAAATACATTGTGTCTCGCGTAGATCTGCGTTCCGGCATACCACGGGTCAGTCCCAATTCTACATTCTGCGAGGTACACTCGAGAGAGTCAAGATCCAAAAACTTCTACGACAGCAATGACACAGATAGTTTACAAAAAAAAAAAAACAAAAAACCATGTCCACCATAGAAATGACTCCAACACTAAACCAAAGCCAACAGCCATACAATACATGAAAACTTTCCTAAGCAAACTGGCTAAACATTAAAACCTTCACATGGCCAGCCAATATTTATTTACTCGGCACTCGAGGCTAGCATGGCAAAGAAGACATCCGGTGGAAACACAAAGCAAACAAAGCATCCCCATTAACTCACACATGCGTACACGCACGTTACCTAACAAGGATCGCTGCGAAATTCATTACAGCAGCGGCCATCATAAATCAACCTTGACTTATGGACCTCAAAGTTTATCAACGTAGGAAAGAAATGGGTGAAGTACCTATTGATGAAAATAGATTTGAAGATGTTTGCTTTAATACGGATTATTTTCATATTTGAAGGGGACCAAATGCAAACTGCTTAAGTTTATAGTAATAAGGATTGTTTTGATATTTGAAGAGGACCAAATGCAAACTGCTTAAGTTTATAGTAATAAGGATTGTTTTGATACTAGAAGAAGACCAAATTCAAACTGCTTAACTTTAAAGAGTGATAGACATATTGACTTTAGTGTAACAATAAAAGGATAAGCTAGAAAGAAGACTTACAAAAGCGTTAAAAGTAGTAGTAAATAGATGCAACGTTTGCAAGCATCTTTGCTGTTACAACATTATAACCAATCAACTGCATTCTTTATTTCAATTTTAGCACTATTCCTTAAGGATAACCCTTTGAGAACCACTGACCTAGTGCTTACTAGATAAGGTGTCCCATTAGATGCGTTTTCAAGTTTCAGACCGGTTCGGGCTGAGCTACGAAGGTTTATAAGCGAGAGCCGGGACGTCTGACGCCATTCCTGTATCGGCTCCCGAAGCTCATCTAGTCCACCCTTCTCCAACCCTTCAGATCCTGGTCCACCAGTCAAGATGTGGCGACTTCTATTGTTGACTATTGTCGCGACTGCGTCAGCGCAGATCCCATCGCTCGGGTGGTGTCCCGATTTTCAAGTAAGTGGTTTTTATTTGTTTGTTTTTTGTATTTTGTGTTTTGTTTTTTATTTTGTAATTGAATTTGATGTTATCGGGGAGTTTCAAATTGGACAAAGGAAAAAATTTATCAACCTGATTTTGGTACCTTTAATGAAAAATCGATTTATTGTTTAAAGTTACTTATTATTTCTTTTTCGTCTCATATTGAAATAAGATATAACTTAATACTTTATTTAAAACACCTTTCAGTTTTAAAAGTTATATTATCGTGGTACTTTAATTGCAATAGTTTTAACGCCCATTTACTCAAAATCGAAAATACTTGAAACGAAAGGTCTTTTATTAACCTTCTCTTTAATTTACAGTCCAAAACTTTAAATTTTAAAGTCCATCAATCAATTAGAGTTAATATATTATTACACATTGATCTGACATAATTAATTTTGCCCATCCCTTTTGACGCTCATTTAACGCTACAACTACATACAACAAAAGAACTTATGACCTCTGAACCGAAATCTATATCAACTTTAATAATCAAACCGTTACATCCACTTACAACACCAAATGATGGTATCTATAGCAAAAACCTTGATCCTCCGTTGTTCAAACAAAAAACCCCATGAACCTGACCTTGAGAGGTTTGAACCGCCGTCACTGACCGTGGTCAACCCGCAACAGGTTGTGGGGCGTCGACCGCAAACTCCAGGTTAAGCACTTTCCTTTTCATTCGTACATTTGCGAAATATATGTGCGAAGACTCTAATTGTAAAGATAAATATTTTTTCTGCTTTCGAAGCTTGTGTTATGTTTCTCAGTCCATTTAACGTCATTGTAATGATTTTGAGGAAAATACTTGTCTTATTTACGTTTTTAATAATAGTACTTTTTCGTAGTTTTCTAAGAAAGGCATAGGTAGGTGTAGTATTCTTTCGTAACCATTTTGTAAGTCGTTGTTTATTCAAACATCATGATGACACTATTGGTTGCCGCTACTAGTTTCAGTACCTACAACATTTTAAATTTTTAGGGAACAGAAGAATTTTACTTTTTTTCTAATTACACTTCCTTCTCCAGGCCATGGCGAACTTCAACATGAACCGTTTCCTCGGTACATGGTATGAAGCTGAGAGGTATTTCACCGTCACCGAGCTTGGCACCCGCTGCGTCACCACCCACTACACCGCCACACCTGAAGGAAGAATCCTGGTCACCAACGAGATCACCAACTCCTTGTAAGTTACTTTGTAACTATAATTATATTAAAATAATTCTATCTTTCCTGAGAAATACCACCTGGCTCTTTTCAAGGTCAGCGAAAGTAGGTACTTTTTAAGTCTGTGGGCTCCATCTTCGGCAACATCTTCGCTTCGCTGTCCTGGCAGTAAGCGGGTTGATGGCCAAACGTAGATTTACCAACGTTAAAAAATATATAAGTTCGGATACTGCAGATTAGGCATAGAAAAGATATTGAATGAATTGGTGAAAACAACAAATCATTGTCTGTTTCTTGTTAGAGAATGCAAATCCGCTGTGTTTTCAAAATCCGGATTTTTAAGAACGGATTTTTGGTCCAATCCGGATTATCCGGATTTTACGGATTTTTCATAAAAATAAACAAATCTACTTATGTCAGTTCATTAATATGAAGTTTCTTATATCCAACATCAGAAATCAATTCAGATCATCAGTAATGAACCTGTACTTCTTAATACACCAGAAATAAATCCATTAGCGTCCGATCCAATCGATGTACCAAGCTTAGGAGATTTTGAAGATCCAGTGTTTCTAGCAGTAACTAGGCAGAAAATTATTTTTGAGCAACAAATAAAAAAACTATTAAAAACAAAAAAAAATATCCTAAATAAATGACTGATTAGGAATTAAAAAAAAACTAAGTACATAAAAAATCGAATTACCAAAAATTAATGTAAATAGCTGTTTGAAAATTTTTAAACAGACCAGGGACCTACTCCGGTTCTCAAATCCGAAGTTTCGTTTAATCTTCGGCCGTAGGTTTTATTGATTTACTAATAGAATTACTTGAAATACCGTTGTATTTTTAATTTAATATCAAAACCTATATTATTTATTTGTCTTCATTTCATGCGTTCATTTTTTTTAATGTTAAATGGGCCGACGTTTGGCCGCTATCTCGCCTGATGGTAAGTGATGATGCGGCCTACGGTGGAGCACGTCTGCCCATAAGCAACCTATTCACTCGGGCTTTGAAGACACCCAGGTTATACCCATCAGGAAACACAGACTCCGGCAAGGAGTTCCACTCCCTAGCAGTTCGCACAAGGAAGCTTGAAGCGAAGCGCTTCGTGCGTGTGGGTGGGATATACACCATGAATCAGTGACGCCTCGCCGATTGTCTTGTGGTTCGATGATGGAAAGGACTAGGAGGAATCAAGTTGTGCAATTCCCCCGCACACTCTCCGAAATGTATCCGGTAAAAAACGGAAAGGCTTGCGACCTTGCGCCTGTGTTCAAGGCTTTGAAACCGGGCCTCCACAAGCGCATCATCATTGATGAGCTTCTTGGCACGCCTTTCAATGTGTTCGAGCGCATCCAGCTGGTATTTGGCAGAGCCGTCTCAAAGGTGAGAACAGTACTCCATACATGACCAAACCTGCGCTTGGTACAAGTACAGCAGTTGTTTCGGTGTGAAGTACCGTCTCACCCTCCAGAGGATACTCAACTTCCTACCAGCCAAATGCGCCTTCGACTCTATATAAGAGCCGATCTCTATATCAGTTTAGCGTTGGCGATAGAGTTACGCCAAGAAGCTCTAGATGATCCGATATTGGAACGGATACATTTCGGAAAGTAGGAGCCAGCGGAAATTGACTTTGGTTCCCGAAAGTTCGCAATAAATAGAATTGTAGATCATCCATAATTAGCTATTAATGGCTATTAACTGCTTTTAATGGATTATTAGCCAAATGATATTAACCGGAATATTATAATTGCCCAACACTACCCCTGGAGGACGCGAGCCGAACATACGCGTGATAATGTCATTGCGAATTACGATTTCTTATTATTCAGAAAATCCGCGGATTTGATTTTCGAATCCGGATTGATAACTCGAGTAAAAATGTGCGGATATCCGGATTTTTCGGATTACGGATAGTCCGGATTGGATTCCCTATTTCTTGTCTTTGTCTCATACATAGTATGGTCATGTTATTGCTAAGGGAACTGTAGATTCCAACTATTGCTTAACATTTTTCCAATGCAATTCCAAAATTTGTTATTTTTTGTGTACACTTTGAATTGTCCCTCGGTCTGGATCATGCCCTATCAAAGTCATGCCGTTTACAGTTTATGAAGTAAGTTCTCGACAGTAACATTAAGTCTGAAATTGTAATCTAAAATCATTGAAATGACTTCTACCTACTTAATTCAGTTTTGTATCGTGCCCAAAGGATCAATTTAGAACAAGTTGTGTATGGAAATGTGGGTGGAGAGTAATCTGGGCGTGTGAGCCCCTCCTTCGTATCAAGCGGCCCGTGCGCAGCCTCGCATGACGGCTGATATGTATACCGTATACTTATATAGTACATAACAATATACAATGTACAATGTATATTTTAGGTGCAAACAAATTCACACTGACAAAGAGTGATTGTAAAAAGGGGGCCATATGCATGAGTCCAATTTCCTATTAATTTCATAAACTGTACTAAACAGACTATTGGTTCATGAATCTATTGGAAACTAATACAATCCTTGCCGCACTCGAGATCACGCGATTCTTCTGTAGTTAAAAAAGCGACTTTCAAAATGGTAATTACAGAACCTATTATCATCACTAAAAATAGGGAAGAACCTCTTAACTTCAGGGTATCTAAGATATAGTATTATTCCCCAGGACTGGCTTCAAGCGGATAATGGAAGGTCACCTGCAGAAGGTCGGCAGAGAAGGCGAGGGTCGCGTCATGGTGAAGTACTCCTCAGTGCCGTTGCCTTATGACTTCGAATACAGCATCCTGGACACAGATTATGACAGCTATGCTGTTATGTGGTCATGCAGCGGTATTGGACCTGTGCATACTCGTAAGTGAGAAATTACTTAGCTTTTATTTAATTTTGTAAGCAGAAGGATTAAATGTATGTAGAAATTGTTTCGTAAAGTCACATATAGACTACGAAATTACCTATAAAACCTATATTCCACCCATGGAGTATGAAATTGTCTATAACACTTCTTATGGAGGAAAAATCTTGCACTGCTACTTAAGATGATGAATCCCTTAAATGGTTTCAGTCACTACATAATACCTAACTTTAAAGAATTAGAAGTTAAAGTTATCAAAAAACAGTCTCATAATTATATTATTTGTCTCCAGAAAACACTTGGTTGCTGACTCGTGACAGACTCCCATCTCTGGCTGTGATGCAGAACGCATATGCCGTCCTCGACAGGTTCAAGATCTCTAGGACTTTCTTCCTGAAGACCAACCAGGCTGACTGCACCATCCTGCCTGAACCAGCAGCAGTGAGCGAGCTTAAGAACGCTGATGTGCCTGTAGTCGCTGAGGAAGTTGAGAAGGAGAAGGCGGTTGAGCAACCTGTTGAGGTAATTTTGGAGAATAGATGATTAATAGTTTTAAAAAAAAAAAATTCTATTAGAATGCTCCTGAAAAAAATGTTATTAAATCAACATACAGAAAGAGGCTCTGCATCTATTATTGTAACAGCGGAGAAAAGAAATAAACATGTTTAAATATAACTAGTCTGTTTTCAATATTTACTAAAATATATTTTTTTGTACAGAAGAGAGTGGACCCCGAAGTGAAGGCAGCTGACCCCGAAGAGAGATCAGCTGTACCAGCAGAGATGGCAGCTGAAGAAGCCAACAAGCCGATGCAGGTCCCAGAACTGATCATGTCTGAATCTGAAAAGAAAGAAGAGAAAATTGAGAAAATAGAAGAACCAGCGATGATGGCCGAAACAAAAGAGAACAAGGAAGCGCCTGCACAGTAGAAAGAATTTTGAAAGAACCAACCAGGGCTGTAGGAGAAGGAACTGATCGTGTCAGTAATGATATTCTTGTATTTTATAAACACAAAGGGAATACAAACGTTAAACTCACTGTCTTAAATGTGTGTGATAGTAATAATTCACACAATGACGCAGTAAATAATTCTGATGCGTCTGGCTAAATAATACAAGCAATTTGTGTTTCTAAAACTATTGCTATAAGCAAAGAATCATTGCTGACATAGTCAAGTTTGCTAATACCTTAGACATCATTGTCTAAAGTTGTATTTGAATTAAACACTTTATCTGAACAGCCTTGGGGTTCATTTTAGTGTGATTAGGAGACATGAGTGGTGTCATAGATAGGGCTACTTTACCAAATAAGGAATGAGTACCTACTCGACACGCAGCCGTGCTTGCTCCATGCAAGCATCGCTTAGTTTTAACTCGATAGTCATTGTAATAAGCGAAGTCAGCTCTGAAATAAATTGATAAGTCGATTTTGTGGTTTTATTATTCCTTTCATCCCCGTAGGGTTAGGAAGAGGCACACATTACGGCACGTAATGCCGCTATACAATGTACACTCACTTTTCACCATTTGTGTAATAATAAGTCCCATGTAATACCTGTTGCCATATACTGTGAGTCTATTGCCATATACTGGGCACCTGTTTCAGATTTCGTGCTACTACTGAGAAAATTTCGAAAATCCGAAAAAAGCCCAGCAATACTTTATTCCTTTTTTGAATTACCTATTTCAATTATCTTTTTAATTATGTATTTTCTGTTTTCATATCTAGTTTAAGGTTGGCCAGTGCTAGAGTCAAATGTCTTAACAAATTCTGATGACAGACATTTTTTACATAAAACGACTGCCGTCTGTCTTGAGGGTTTAATGAGATCGAAACGAGAACGCCGCTGCAATTGGTTGGTTCCTTGTTGATCCACGTTGAACGTAAAGCAAACTCTCACCTTATTAGGTAGTAAATTCTCATTAGAATGAAGGATGTTCCGCAAACAAATGGTATAGTAGGGATGGGCAAGTAAAAAAATACAAATAGGGTTTCATAAACAAATTCTATCGTCAATTAGACAAACAAAAGGATTTCAGCTTAAACAAATATTTAAAAATCCACAATTAATTTATTGGATAGATATATAAAGATCTAAATGAAGTACGAAATTATTTTTATCGCAACATAATAATCTGTGGGTACTTAATTATTTTTATAATTATGTAGAAGCAGTGTTTTATGTTCTTATCAGGGAATGATTCAATCTAACATTGTTGCGGATTGATTAGGCGATAAATTACTAACTACTAGGTATTAGCATAATGATTACTCGACAAATCCTTCCAAATTTCCATTCCTTTTAAAATTGTTAGTTTGAGGACCGTGTGAGACTTTTGCTAGTCATTTTATTTTTAGTAAATTATATTCTGACAGTTTGAGCATTTGTGTGGCCTACCCAAATGTTCTTTTGGTTGGTGTTGTTCGTCGGATCATTCAGCAACAGCCGTCAGCTGAGCTGATTGTAAACTGACACATGCGTGCTGCCATCTGAACAGGTCCGCTCAAACTGCTGTGGTTCTTTCCTCAAAAGACCACTACAGAATCAACTTGCACGGTTCTCCGACATCTTTAATTGATTTTGTCTGGACTTTAAAAGAGACTATGACCTCTGAGTTTGTTTCGGCATTTCTTCTCAGAGTAGTCGGATAGGAAATGCCGGCCTCATCTAGTTATTTAAGAGATTGACGTGTAAAAGTGTTATTTTATAACCTATTTGCAAAATAAATATCATTTATCATTTATCATTTACAATATACTGCGACGAGATTATGGAACATATACATAATATTTGTCACAGTCGTTATTCAAAGCAGCCATTTTTATTTATAAAATAGGAAATAAGATTACGTAGTATTCAAGTAAATGTAAGTTTTAACTATATTTTGCGTACGATGGGTCTTGTATGACCAAAAAAACCTAAATCAATAAAGGTAATAAAAAAGAGAGATTATGGAACTAAAAATACAGTGGGTCCGTCTATTTATAAATAACTAGCAAACCCAGCGAACTTCGTTTCGCCACCTGCTCTTTTCTTGTTTTTTTTTTTTTAATTTTCTTTGCTATAAACATCACGGAACCCGTTACCTTTCCATCGAATGCAAAACCGTGGAAATCGGTTCGTGCGATCTGGAGTTATAGCGTCAGGAAGGAAAACCCGACTTATTTTTATATAATAGATATTTAAAAGAAAATCTTCCCTAGTGTCTAATAATATTTATAACCAGCTCGCTATGGCATTGAAAAGGCAGATGACTTTTGAATTGAAAAGGCAGATGCCTTTTCAATGACAAATATATCTTAACATAGTTGCTACACTATGGTGAGATAGTGGCCAAACGCAATCCTATTAAGTATAAAAAAAATTAAAAAAAACTCTTCTTAAAACAACACTAAGTACTTCTTATAAATAAAGTTCTTTTCCAGCAATAAAAACGAACGACGAACAAAGCGAAAATCGTAATCTTTAAAAAAAATAGCAAAAGGAACGGGTCTGATTTTATTGGTCGGGCTGATACTGAGCACCCACTCCCGGCCGCTATCCCACTACTGCCCGATACGGGGACTTTTGGCTGCTGGGTTTCCCCCCTGGCCCGGTGCGCCCCTCCTTAGTAGACCTGCATCCCCCAGACTCCTCCGGGGGATCCATATCAATACCAGGCTTAGTGTGGACGTCCAGTCAACATGGGCCACTCAGCACCAGAACCCCCGACCTCAAACCATCCTCCGGACCCGACCTCCGAGTAGCCGGATTACAGGAGACGCCACGCTCCCAGTCGAAAGAGGCGTTGAAATTTTCGAGCACTTGCTTCCAAAGTTACGTGTATTCGAACCTCTCTGAAGAAAACATATTTGTATCAAACAATTCTACATAATATACTTTCATGCATACTTTTTGTACATTTCAAAGTACAATTTTCTTAATTATTTTTTTTAATTTAACCAAAAAACTCCTGCAATATGATATTTTACAATTTTTTACAGCGCTATCTACAGGCCATATAATGTACTATCAATGTATGTACTTACCTAAACAAGTCACGCGTACCTACTTGTTAGTTAACATGTTATCCACTAGAGGGCGGTACTGTGCAACTAGCTACAACAAGACCATCACATCTATGAACATTTTTATTAAAATGTATTTCAAATAAATAATATGCGAATGATAAAGAAGAAGAAGAAGTGATGAAAGAAGATGCGATATGAAAATATACATGAAATAAATAAAACACTTTTTTTATAACAAGCTGAAAATAACACGAACCAAATCCAAGAAGGAAAAATCACAAATGACCTTAAAATTAAAACTAAAACAATTAAGGAAATGGAAATCCTCATGGACACATTTCGGGTACCTATACCAGAATCTTACCATGTATTTTTAATTACGACAATGTTCCTCCTTCACTTGAGGACAAGACAGGGGTCGCCCTATAGGGTTCACCGTACCTGGTCATCTTCAACCAAAAGCCACATTTGGTAGCTGTTGACGACTTGAAGACTGCTTATCTTACTCGAGTTATTATCATGACAATCATGAAACCCAGATCTAAGACCACCTTAACTTTTATGCGGTTGATCACCTTTTCCAACTTAACAAAAACACTTTAAATACTGCAAATAATATCTTTGACAGTAAATAAGTGAACAAAGATAAAGACTCACCTTAAAATCTATTTACTCAATCACTTGACATTATTAACTACACTCGAATCAATGTTTTTTGCCAAACTCTTTAAGTATGTTTATTTTTATCAAATTGAATATAGAAACTATTTTCCTCAAAAAGCCTTTAAACTTTTCAAAATTTAAAAAGATACACATAAGATGCATAATAATATAACTATTTCCTTTAAAAATAAGGTTTCCTATCAAATTCCTCTTTTGAATTCTAATATTGTTGAACACCCAGGGAACAGCACCAATGAGTTCTAGGTATGTTAAAAATAAAAAACACTAAAATCTATTTAACCAACCATTTTAAACTTTTCGCACATTCCCAAAATAATGCACCGCTAATTTTAGAAAGAGACCTACTGAATACCAGCGTCCAGAGTCAAATCCCTTAAATTAAAACCGAAATGAAAATCATACTTTTTCAATTAAGTATTCACACGCAATACATAACATAGATAGCTTATAAATACTTAATCAACATGACTCTCATCGAAGCTTAAAGGTCAACGGCCAACGCTAATAAATCAAAAACCTGTCTCCTTTTTTCTAACACAATCGAAAGTAAATAGGAAGAGATCATCTAGATGCAAAAACTTAATACCTTTCCACTTTTCATAGAAATAGAAAGTTATATTAAAACATACATTCATCTTGGTTGACTTCTCCTTTCAATGGAGCCGTATGATTTGTTATGTAGCTAGATAGTTCATATATGTTGTCTAGATATAAGTATGCATTGAAGTTCAGCACAAAAAATTTTAAATTTGCATATACGAGTAAAATACTTATTACTTGTCTACATACATATATCTCGGAGCTGCAAACTGCCTAGTGAGTTACCGGAACTCCGGCTCAAAGCAGGAGTAGGAACACGGGAGTGTTCGAGATAGATCTCGTGTCGCTCAAGACGGGAGAGTCATTGAATGATATTTCCCCCTCAAAAAAAAAGATACTTGTATATATGTATTCTTATAGTAAATGATAAAGAGGATGTAAGGCTAGCCGCACACACTCAATAATATTGTCAATAAAGTACGTATTGTCAATAATATTGTGTGTGTGCGACCTGTATTGCGGTATTGTTCAATAATATTGTAGATTATCCAGAAATTCTGATTTTGTCACGTCAATATCGGGGGAGGCAGGGGTATTGTCAATAATATTGACGTGTGCGGGCGCGCGGCAATATTTTAGTTGAGAAAAGATTTCAAGGCAGGCGGACGTTCGTGTTATTTGTTCAAAATGGAAGACGAAAACAGTTTCCATAGCGAAAATAGTGTTGATACTGTTGATAATACACTCGGCGTCACAAAAATCACACCTCTTTAAAAGTTCCCTTCATAGTCATTTTAACCCTATTAATCAATGGCAGACATATGACTGTAAGGTATCATTGGAAAGGCAATTCATTTAAGTTTAAGAATAAATCAATGGATTGGGTTTTTTGTTTAGCAGGGAATAAAAAAAGCAAGCAAATGCAAATGATTAAAAAGTTACTTTTTATTTTATCAGCAAATAAGTCCTTAAAACAACTTAAAACCTAGTGTTACCCTCCCTAGCCCTGGTGATTGTGTTACATAATATTTTGTTGTGATAAATAAAAAATATCAAGGTAAGATTTTCCCATTCTGAATATTTTGACAACATTTTTTTAACGTTACGTGCTGATGAGATCTGTTATGTTTAGGAATTCTAACTGTTGTTAATTTAAAGGTCGTTAAACGTACTTTCAATTGAACATCTGATCTCATGTTTTTTTTTGGACGTTTATTAATCTACCTAAAGTCTCTTAATAATGTTTTGTTTGCATATGTTATTTGAGAGAATCTAATTGTAAACCGGCAGCGGCGTGAACGCGTGACCACAAAATAAAACTAGAAATATAACTAGTAAGTTACAGCTTAAAGCATTAAACGTACTTTCAATTGATAAAACCGCATTACAAGTGTAATCCGCAGCTATTCTGTCTACTGTCCTCATGTTTTAAACCAGAAATTCAATTCCAAGATTTGCCGCCAATATCATCACGCCGAGTGTTGTACCCTTACAATAAACATTATTTGTCATTTTATTAAAACATTAAACTTATCCAGAATTATGGCAAACCAGCAAACATCCTGATACATTGTTTACATACGCTTGATAAGTAGCTCAAAATTTACAAAAAAATAACAAACCAAATAGTTTTAAGAGAAGACTAAAGAAAAAAATTTTCTACGATACAAGAGTTAGCTGGTTTGTCAATTAAGGTATAGAATCTTTGAGTATAAATCGAAAAAAAAAAAAGTAAAATCAGCAAAATTAATCAACACGTTAGTTCAGACAAAACTATAATTAAAGTATTTAGACTCCTTTTTTCTCATCCAGTCCTATATACATCGTCAAACTTCGTTTGCTTTTAAATTAGTAAAATAATGACAATACCAGAACCAATTTATTCGTGAATATTCGTTACCACAATATAAAAACTCGTGAAAAGCCTATGATGATGAGGTTTTTTATCGATACAATTTGTAATGAACTTTATAAAAAAAAATGTGTATCTAACGTGCGTATATTTGATCGATTGTACTGTCTAAATAGTCTTCAGAGTATTCGAGGAATAGTTGAAAGCCGGTGGCACTTAAACTCGATCTAGACTAGACAACTTACGACATTACTTACCATTTTATATGGAAGTTCAGTCAAAATTTATGGTGTGAATAAAATGTTCCAAATAAACAAATCAAAGTTTGTCGTTTTCATCCAACAGGATTCATCGAAAAACCGGTAGCACACCATTATAGTCAACGATGAGTAATCTGCTGCGATTAATTGGTCCGAAAACAGAAGTACAATAACATCAAAGGTCTAAAAAGTATGCGCGTACGCACGCCGCTTCTATGACTGCCGTGCTCACATACGGCATGCAACGGTCGTAGTGAACGGACGTGTGTGGTGATTGTGTTACATAATATTTTGTTGTGATAAATAAAATGAAATTCAATAAGATATATTTGCATATTGATAACTTCCAAGTTGACACTGATAAAAATGTTAACATTTTCTAGACCAAGAGCCATTTCTGTAAAAATATTCATATTTTACTGTAGATAACTAACTAGACTAATTTAACTAGATTAGTAGATACCTTAAACAAACAAGTTTTTTAAACAAATATATGACAAAACATGTTTTTCAGCCTATCTAAATAGGTGATGCCTACGTAAGTACCTAGTTTTATTTACGTAATTAGGCAGTTTAAGTACTTAGTTCACAAAATATTTACTCGCACTATATTCTAGATATCTTTACTGGTTTACTTTTTAAAACGATTCTAATAATGTCAGAACACACACACGTTAACCTCCTCATCACAAACATACTCGAGCTGCGCATCTTCCTCACACAGCTAGTTAGTTTGCGGCGGCGAATCTTCACGGCACAGCTGTATAGCTTAGTACCAGTGAAATCGGTCACATAGTTTCCCCGCTTAGATATTACATATCGTACCTACATAGCACATCTCTAGTGGAAAGGCACAATTAATTACTGGCCACTTGTTTCAGTTCAAAAAACTTCTGAACATAGAAAATAAGCAATCGTTTTCCTCATCAGTCAGGATAATGTAGAAGTGTAAGGATAAGTCCTACACATGGAAATTTTACATAATTATAAAAAAATTACATATTTTATTGTATATCAGTCACCAAAGGGTTCATTATCATCATATTCGTATCTATGGATTCATTATGAAGTTAGATTATTTAATTTAAAATTTTCACACGTGCCCACGAATATATTTTCAAATACGATGATATTATCACTATACGACACGACTGTTGTATTCGTATTGTAATTCGTATATTGAAAATTTCCGCCTATAGTATCGACACCAGCAATTTATTACGCTAGGAAAGTTGGAAAAAACGTTTTTTTATGCTCAAATTAGACTTACACAATGTGTGTTTACATACGTCATAAGTCAAAATTGAGAAGTGGATAATATGCAATAATAAGAAAGTTACAAATCTTATAAAACGCTAAGTAAAGGTACTTTTTGAAGTCATCAATGTGTATATTACGCCAACTAATTATTAGCGGAGTGTTAAGGGGATCACTTTGGTCAAAGTACGTAACTACTGCACTAACTCATAGTTAGCGTAACTGTAGTGACACGTGTGTAATACTTGTTCGTTTTAAAATCAACGAGCGACTTTTACATAGTAAAACTAATTTTAACGTATTAATTAGTTAGATTAATGGTAACGTAGACTATATTTTTTGTAAACAAGTACATGTTCTTTATAACAAATATATGAAAAATTGCATCAGATATTGATCATGCTTACTATGACCTCCCGTACTACACTACGCTAACATAATAAGACGTGTATTAGTTAACATTTTTACTTGATGAATTCGTTTATTACGGCTAACTTGCGCTAAATCAAAATTCTAGAAATAATGTAAGGAAATATAAACCTTCTCATGAGATATTACAGTGAATAAATTAAATACTAAGCATACCAAATTTCAAAAACAGTATCTTAATTACCATGTAATCGTTATCACGTTGTTTCCCTTTATAACATCTCGTACTGTAAAGTACATCTTTTTGGACTTAGCGTAGTATAAATTGCTGGTTCGGTATTAATTTACCTTGAGGCTAGGATAGTTCAAACAGAAACTAGGAAGCTCAAGTAGAACACACATAAGCCAATCACCTTGACTTTCATTAACCATAAAGTGTTAGAGGCATTATATAATTCACTAGCTTATACCCGCGGCTTCATTTGCGTTCCGGTGGGATTTTCAAGTAACATTATGTGTTAAATCCAGACACATTATCTATTGGTTCGACATTTCATCCGATCCCGATCATTTGATGTAATTGAGTGACAAACATACACACAAACATAAAATCTCACAAACTTTCGACTTTATTAATATCATAAGATTTAATGGCAGAATATGTTAAATATATATGTTTCATTAATTATATGAAAACGATCATTTGTGTTATTTCATATTTTTAACATGACTGTAAAGAATAACTTACTAGCTAAGCCATCAGTTAAAATAAAATATAGATGACAAGTTTTTAAGTAATATTATTATTTCTTTTATTTATTCTTAACGTAGGTTTATACATTTTATAAACATTTTTTAAAAGACTAAAAAATAAACACAAATATAAAAAAAACACATGTCATAACTAGATAATTAAAAATTACCTACTAACTTAGTTCAAGAGAACTCATTAAAAATGAAACGTATCTTATTGTTGTTGTTGTAACGTACTAACTATTGTTCTTATTTTTTTTTTAACTATAAAAAACTATTTAAACAAAAATATTTTCTATTGCGCAACCATTGCCTAAAGTTGATATTGCTCTGTGTGAAAATATATAATTTTAATAGATATGTACAAAAAACCATAATTAAAAAGACTTACGTCACAAAATATAATGACATTAATCTCTAAACATGTTTGTACTTTGGACAGCAACTCGTTTTGTCAGTTTTCAATGATATTTTGGACTTTGTAGTATATTACTGATTGGTTTTCAGTTAAAGTTAGGTTGATCCATAATGATATCAATAGTAGATTCTACTAGTAGAGCAGTACAGATACACATATTACAATAACAAACACAACATTAACATAATTATAATAGACTAGATGTTCCTCGACGCTAGTATGAACCTCTCGTCGTCCAATAGGGAATTAGCTAGAGTCACACCATTGGACGTACAATATTTGACAGCTTCTGTGATTGGACAAAAAAACATTTGACATTTGCGCCATCTTGTAAGCTGAAATACGTCCCCATTAAAGATCATCCGTTTTTGAGTTTTAAATAGTGTAACTCATACGACTAAACAGATTTCATTGTTCAGTGAAAGTAGGGAAGTTCTGTGTTATGTACTATTGTTTATATTATAACTTCCTAGCACTTTCTTCACATGCCATAACGCTAAACTAGTAATAGAATAATATTCATTTAACTTTAAAATTTAATTAAGTTTTCCTATTTCTTTGTTGACTGAAAATCAAAACCATTTATTGGTTGTTAAGGTAATATGGAACACTCTGAAGAATAATATTTGTTCTTATTGAAACTAAGGGCCGCTATACACGGACTGTTAGTAGTTAGTCACCGATGAATGCTTTGTTGTCGACAAGTCCTCTAGCTGTCATCAATATGCATCTTCGAGCTGTTGACTCTGACTGCTCGAGCAGCGTGTATGGCGCTCTAAGAGGTAAAATTGCAACGAAAAAGGATGAATCAAATAATAGTAATAGACACCAGCTCATCAAACTATCTCACTCTATATACTTATAAATGCATTTTCGACTTTGTTACCAAACGATATGATTGACAATCTATCAGCAAAAACCTCATATGAATTAAATAATAGCAATTAACACCATCATAAACTATCTCACACTATATTTTTAACGTGCATTTTCTACTATGTTACCAAACGATATGATTGAAAATCGATCAGCAAAAACCTCATATTTTAGGGTACCTACCTTTATACACATTAATACAATCATACACATTTACACACAGAGGTTGTTCTAACGTCCTATGCTAACTAACGAGCCTAACATGGCAAAGTTAATCGATTTGTTTTTAAACAATAACTGTACTTATTATGTACCGACAACATAAACAAACAAACACATAATGCAATGACAGTTAGAAGTAATCATTAGTATGTCCTTTAGAAGTTTAATCACTTCGTTACTGTGATTTATTATGCTATTATTAGATTACTTTTTATAGCCGAATAGTTCTAAAAGACTGAGTTGCTAACAAGACCTTTTGAGTCGAGTAAGAATATATCATTAACTGTTTTGAATTATGTTCTCTAATAAACTTTTTAAACTACGATCTTTTAATAATAATTATCGTGAGATATACTAAATTAATTAAAAATCACGGTTTACTCACGTATTATTAGTGGAGAAAAGCTCTACTAGTTTCGATTTACAGAGGGGCTCTTTATCATGAGCAGCGTGAATGAGTACCATACCCCCAATACTCTGTTTTAGCAATAATGTTAACGGTCTTCGTAGGTTGTGACATCTATTTTTTTCACCTCTAGCCATCACTTTTACATTTCAAGGAATAAAAAGTAAAATGTAAAGCAATATTTACTATTTTCTGAGACGAACTCGAAATCGTGACCTTTATTCCCGAATAACGCTCCTGCAACCTTCTACATAATTATGTAACAAAATAAATTTAAATACTTTAATCAATACAATTTACATTCTTACATAATTAATGCAGTGTGTTATATAATTTTATATAATTATAAAACTATATATTATATTTACTAATGCAATTCATTAAGTACTGACCTTATTCTAATGATAATTTTAGTTAATAAAAAACATTCATTGAACTTTAAAAATACATTTGAGCACGTTACATATCAACGTATTTCTACTCTACTATAATGACCAATTTACTAATCTATAGGACATAAACACTTTAACGGCACCGCTTGTCATTTCAATTTGAACATTAAATCTTATGTCGTAAGATATATTTCGTAACGTCAATATGAAAAGGTTGTAAGCGAGCGGTCCTCGCGCTGGTAGCGGGCTTACAGATAAGCAGTCAAAACTAGCTAGACTTTCACTAGCTGACCAGGGGCTTACTTAGTCTGCTATTACAATTGTTTCAGTTTTTTTTTTAATGGTTGAAATCCTTTTATGAAAAATTCTGAACAATTGATTAATTTTAATATATTATAAACATATTTTTCTATTTTTACTGTCTGCTCATGCAGACAAAAAACGTCATTAAAATTTATCTAAACTGAAAATCATAATTATTATTATGGACTATGGACGTAACAGTTACCTACTTCTCAAAAGAAACATTTAACTTAGTCACACAGTTAATAAATAAACCAAAATACTGTGAATCCTTGAACTTACTAATATCTTATTCTTATTATTTTATGTTAAAATGTTTATTTCATCAACTATTATTTATCTACTATAAAAAAAGGAGGAGGACGGAGCATGAAAATTAAAAATCTATTTAGTCCGTCAGTTAGATAATGATAAAATTATCATATAAGATAAGAATACTTAAATAAAACGAATCAAATTTTAGGATTGGGAGTAAATACGTCATTTCTATGTATAAAATGTACCAAGACGTGACGTCACCCGATATTTCAAATCGATATATCTTGGAGAGTCCGAAGGTATTTGTTTCCGTAAGAAAACAAAAAATACATGTCTAAAATTTTATACGGACATTTAAATAAAAATTAGTCATCTACCCTATTATAATCAGTCTAACATTACTCCACGACTCTAAAACTAGAAGTTAATGGGTAAAACCATGAGAAAGTATTACTCATAATACAAATATATTTATTCTGACAGTGTGGCTCGATGACGTCCTCAATTTGCACTCGGCATACAAACGTCTCTCAAATTGAGTGCATCTCTCTTTACTTTCATCGCTACATTGTAAATTGCAAGTGCACTCTCTTGTGGTCCAAGTCATAAGACATAGCGATGCCAATTTATTTATTTATATTATACCTACGATATCAATTTATTTATTGGAAACTGAACAGCTTATTTCTTAATGACATAAGTTAGAGACTTAGTTATAGAGTATATTTTAATCAATCTTTTTAAGGAGGTAAAATCATTCAATGACTTCTCCCGCCTTGGGCGAAGCGAGAGGGAATGCCAGACTCTTACTGACTAAAAACCACCCTTGCTTGTTGTTCCTGCTTTTGCTTTTCGAGCCGGAGCCCCGGTAAACCCGTTAAGCAGTCCGCGGCTCTGGATCAGCGGTACAACTAGAAAACTACTTAAAAACTCAGTAATCACATTTTTTTTTTTCAATATCGACTGTATTTTAATAAATCAATTCAATTACAATGATTTAAAAGCCGAATCGTTTAGTTTTAATTACCTACATACTAATTATTGGAACTGAATTTTTAGCTAGAATTTTAATTCGTATTTTTGTAAGTCATTACTAAGCTAAATAAATGCGAAAACACAACAACAACCGCCTAATAATTAACTTTCAATAACGTAGACAAATTAAAGTAGCAAATTGAAATAACTTCAAGTCTAACCGCCGTACTCATTTAGTGGTTAATTAACCCGGACTGGGTTAAGTTAGCAATTGTTTTCGGAACAAAATCGTCACTAAGGAATACTTAGCTTGAGTAATCATTAAATGTCTCTGAGTACGGCAGTAAGAGTCTTAAGTCCTTTTGAAATCCATTGAAGAAAGTACTTTTCCCAAATCATTCTTAAGACAACATTTAACTAGTCCTTCACGTCAAAACGGCTGAAGGGTTCTGAATGAAATTTGGAACAGAGGTAGATTATTGTCTGGAATAACACATAGGTAGGCTACTTCTTATCCAACAGGAACGCAAGCAAAGCCGCAAAACCTAGTATTACACAAATCAAAAATAAAAAATCGCTCTCGCTTATGAAGTGTCACTGGATGCGCAAGCGCTTACAACCGTTATCCGGTACGGTAAACGCTAACACACTTACTAAGGACATTATTGACCCACTGCAGTTTCGTAGCATTTTATTAAATTACCGTTTTTTTCGATTTGATTATGTCTTTATTTTATTATTATGTGGCCTTAATATGGGGATTAACATTTATGATTTAGTTGTAAAAAATATTTTTTGATTTAGTTTCTTTTACAAGATATTTTTGTCATATGTCAGATGTATAATGTATCGTATTCGAATCCCAGATAAAATATTTCTATTGCATTGTGGGTTCGTTATTGTTTATCCGCATGAGTTGTATTTAAGTACAATGTTAGTACCTATACAATAATAATTATTAGTTGTCTAACTAAAATGGAAATGAATAAAGTTTATGGTAATTTTTGCTGGCTTATCCTAAGAATATATCTATTATCCTTTACATTCTCGTCTTATTTTTATAATAACTATCGTGAGACATACACAATTAATTCTCGACTCTTCATCATGAGCAGTGTGCGTAGACGCGGCGACGCGACGTCGCGCAGCCTACTCGAAACTAGTAGAGCTTTTCTCCATTAATGTACGTGTGAGTAAAGCGTGATTTTTAATTAATCCTTGTCTTAATTAAGAAGCGCACTTAGTATTATATTAACCTAACTAGCTACAAAACAATGCATGTCGTAAACATACTTGTATTAGAAGATAAAGTACTTTGTAAATCAGATACAATAATACATGTTTAGATACATACCTAAAACATTTATTTCTAGAATTTTACATACAATTGATATTCGTATTACCTCGCTTTGATTCGACCCACTGACTGGCTGACTGTTGGCCTTTACACCCAATACTTCAAAGGTCTCTAGATTAACAGCTAAAATAAAACGATCAGAGCATACAACTTTTTACTCCAATGATTGATTAGGACAACCACTCTTAATAATTTTGTTAAGTCATGTAATAGAGAGGTAAGTTTTTGACCTTACACCAATTGCTTAGCGTAAGTGCTGTGTACTTAAAGTGTTTTGGGTTTTATTTAAGTCTTAAATGAAGCTTTTTCCTGCGGATTTACTTCTACGAGAATCTATTTAAAAATCTTATCAAAATCCGTTGCGTATTTTTGTAGAGCTATTTTTTCTTAAGGGCTTAAGGGGAGAAAATCATCCAATGACGTCTCTCGCCTTGGGCGAGGCGAGAAATGCCAAACTATTACTAACTAAAAACCATCTCTTTCCCACTTTTGCGTTTCGAGCCCCGATAACCGGCAGTCCGCAGCTCCGGGTCAGCATATTTAAAGGGCTAAAGCTTACATAGGAACGGACAGCGAAAAGCGACTTTATTTGTTTATACTTAATGATAAAATCACATTACTCCATCCACATACTGTAACACTATTAACCCAGTGAACTAATGCTATACGATCTAAGTCCGTTTTTAACTAATAAAAACTCTACCCAACCCTAATCGAAGCCTCTCGACCAACGAACCAGTAATTCACGTGGTCATGAAAAAATATTACAGAGGTAGACAGCAATGTTTTAACTCGTATTAACATGCTAGAATTATACACAACATGGAGGAAGTTGAAATTCAAACAAGTTTTTTCATGCCACATTATTATTAAAGCAGACTACTTACTTACGTATGTAGTTTTTGCCCCTATAAAACATATAATAAAGCATTGGTTCATTCATACATACATACATATATTTCTTTTGACAGTCAAACAGACAATGTAAACTGTAAACGAGCGACATGTGTCTCCGGAGACATTGTTGACTGTGCGACAAGGAACAGTTTCAACAATGTCGCGGCGATGTCCGACATTGCCCGATGTCTCCGGGAACACAATACATGTCGCTCGACAAATGTTGCTAGTGAAGACAAGGCTTAATACTTAAAAATGAAACAAAATATTGCCATTTGCAAGATGCAACTGACAAAAATAAATAAAAATAAAACAATAACTACTTACATTCATTTCCAAAAACAAAAACAGCACGCGACTCCATTATTGAAACAAAAGCGCTGTTCCACCTGTCACTCGGTCTTGCCCAGTTTTCTCTTTCAATATGGAACGGGGAAAACAATGGAGTAGTCATTCATTGCATGTATTTTTCTTGTCACGCAGATCATTAACATGTGTTTGCGTTGTAATTAGCTTGAAATTGGTATTGTGGGTTAATGACCTCTGTGTCATTAGGTATAATGATTTATGTGTGGTATGTTTACATGTTTTCTTCCCTCTGTCTTTTTTACCGTCTACGGAATAGTATAATATTTAGAAATGAGAGCTTGTTTGTATGTTTTAATAAATTTTCATAAAGGTTTGTCTGATTTAGTTGCAGTTTGCGCTTATATTAGCACAAAAATGATTCTCATATTTTTGTAACTAGACGCATTGATTGATTGTTTATCTATAATTTTTATAAGTTAAAATGACAACTACCTCTGAATACATTCACTTATTTGATACTATTGATTAGTGTCAATATAAATTCTCTAATTATGTATTATTATTATGAGCCATGGTCGTCCACCTGCAGGGAAAGGCCTCCCTACTGTCCTTCCACTCGTCTCTTCGTAGAGTTTTCTGCGGCCAATTCTTTTTATAGACGTCAAGTTCATCCCGCTATCTCCTTCTGGGCCTGCCGCGGCGCCTATTGACGTTTGTGGGCTCCACTCAGTAGTAAATTGTGTAATAAATGAAAATATTTTTTATCTAGAGCATCATCTATGTACTGATAGTCCGATTAAAAACAAACTTGAACCCTATATACTTAATCCGGAACTACAATTTCCACGCTCCACTGTCCTCGTGTATACCACGGATGTTATTAGGTGACTGTCCCAAAAAGCGACTAACAATAGTAGGCGTACAACTACTATTAAATTTGTAACCAATTAGGTCATGTGAGTTCAGGTTTTTGTCTTTTTAATTGATTTTCATTGTATTGTAGTTTGTTAATAGAAGCCATGTAGGAACTTAGTCATTTCCGTATGTATCCTCATTAGAATTAATCTGTGAATAATTGTCTACTACTATTATTACTAGATGGGAAAGCGTAGTGTAGGGCGCCCTCCAGCTAGGTAGAGTGACGATATTCGCAAGGTGGCTGGTAGTGGTTGGATGCGTAGAGCTGAAGATCGAGGTGCGGTGACGTACCATTGGAGAGAGACCTCTCCAATTATTTATGGATTATTTCTGGATTAATAATAATAGATCTAAATTCAATATCTCTGGATTAATCTAGATCCATAGATATCCCAATTCATAGAAATAATGTTTAATTTCGAGTGAAATTTGTGATCAAGGACAGATATTTATTTAACATGCAAAAATCTAATAAACTAATTTTGGAAAAAAAATACCAAAATTAACAGTTAAATTATTATCATAGAGCAACTAAGGCGTCAGGAACTAAAAGGTATAAAGTTTACAAGTGACTATTTGTATACGCACCCAAAGAACTTGCTATCAAGATAACAGAACTACAGCTCGTTCTATGATAGACTAGACCATCCTTTTTTGCATACAAACATAACGTTTGGAGTGGCTAAAACAAACAATGACGCATAACGTTACCTAACTATAGAAGATAACATAAGGAGTATTTATGACGTGCCGACGAACAGTTGATTAGTAATATTGAAGGTCAAACATACTACATATAAAGAAGAAGAAAAAAACCGCAAACTGACAGACAGACAGTAATCACGCGTGATTTAAATAAATACATATAATGAACTAGGAAGTGCTAAAAGGTTGATGTTATTATTTCACTATCGAAACATATTCTAGATCATTTTTTGCTTGCCCAATGTACAAAATAAGTACCATGTCTGTATTGGTTCACTTCAGTAATCCCATTAGATTGGACTATGGGCGTCCTCTTCATAAGAAGGCTACGCTTGACTAGTCTAAGTGGGTTGGAAATCACATATGAAAAAGTTTAAGTTTAATAGAGAATGCACGATATCTGCCAAACATGGTAGACCCTTAGCTCTAACGACGGTGACAAATTTACTCCTCCATCCAATGGCGTAGCATGGCTTGGTGCGGTCTCGTATAAAAATTAGTTTGGGGGTCCCCACACATGCTTTATGCGGAAAAAAGGGAATTGATTATTTGGACTTTTGTAATTTCTGAAATGAAATAAAAAATTAGGAAGTTTTTATTTTTTCTGCTTAAAAGCACGTTGGTGCCGTATAATTGATACGGCAGATACGGCGCCAGCTACACCCTGTTTCCATTATTACTTACAGGGTTTTAAAAAGATAACAGAGTATATTTATTAATTCCAGATGTCAGTTCTACGAGCTATTGCAGTGTTTCTGTGCGGTTTCCTATCGCTGAGGCTATGCAGGGCGCAGATCATAATGCCGGGCTCCTGCCCCGATATGAAGGCTATGGACAACTTCGATGCTACTCGAGTGAGTTTATTATTGATATTCTTACTAAATTGTTTAGAATTGAGGTAAATTATTGCTTTATTCGGTGAAGGAAGAAGGGAAGTGATTGTACCTAGTAACTATATTTCTATTTAAAATAAAATAAATAGTTGCGTAAAAGTGACTCTTCTGGTGAAGTACAGTCTGTATCCATGCTTGTTTATTTTTTTTATAGTTAAGAGGTAAATGCTAGTCTATTTTACAAAAGTACAAAATATTTCCCATTATCTGTTAACAATAAAATTATATTCTTCCCACCAACGATCCAAGAAAACCCAACAGTGATATTAAAGCCGATCTGAGGAATAACTATTTATGTTAACTTGTAATATTTTAAGAGCCTATTTCACAATGTCTAAATTGCTATTGGTTATTGAGAAATTGACACATACGTGATACATTAAATTATCCGTCAGTTAAACTAACTAGAAACTTAATTAGATGTTGTGTAACAAGTTTTTAATGTTTTTTACGCACTCTTTTTCATTAAGCCTAAGCTTTAACCTTGTCAAAATTACCTTGGAATTATTTTTTAAACTCATAATCTTAATGTGAATAATTGCTATGACATTAATGGTAAAATATATGAAACTCATACTTAATAAAAAGTTGGATTATTATAACCTATTTTGCATAATGTTAATTATATTCATCAAAAATATTTTTAATTATACTTACGACTTGGTTGAGTGGGCTTATATGACAATTAACACACAACTTTTTTTTACGTAGCCTAGAATAATGTTTATAAGTTCACCCCTATTAAATGAAACTATACAGATACAAATTATAATTTTTATCTGTATAAATTATAATAAAGCCTCTCTAATGCTTGAAACAGTCATTCCTTGTAGCCGATAACATAATAATTAAGATGTTAATCATTTATCTTTGAATATTTCAGTATACGGGGAGATGGTACGAGGCTGAAAAATATTTCTTCCTATTCGAATTTGGAGGCAAATGTGTCACCGCCGACTACACGCTGAGAGAGAACGGAGTCGTCGGAGTTCTAAACAGGCAGATTAATATTCTGTAAGTATGGAGGCTTGTCTTTCTAGCCATAGTCTTCAATAGCCTGTAAGAGTTCTGTGCTGAACTAAAGTCCTCTTCGATATACTAAGGATTAGCCATAAATTATGTATTGTCTATAACTTTGAAGTTACCTGAGTAACTTCTGAAAAGAAAAGTTGACCGCAAAAAAGCCTCTAGACCAGGGTTACCAAACTATGAATCGCGACCCATTGGTCGGTCGCAAGCGAATTTCTAGGGGGCCTTGTCTATAGAAGACACACTAACCAAACATTCTGTATTAGATTTTTCACATTGGTAACGGTCTAATTCCCTAAAGGTAGGTCTTGAGTTTGGAAACTCGATTTAAATAGGTCGTAGTCCAGAAAACTTTGGGAACCACGGCTCTAGACTAATTTAACGAAGTAATAAATTAACACCACTTAAAAAACTTAATAGTATTCAAATTTATTACAGTTTCCGGCGCTTCGTTTAGCTACATATGACATGTATTTAGTCCACAAAATATTTTAAACTACGTGAACTGTGACCCGATTTGTAGTTTTTTTAATTAGTTCGTTTACGGTTACTTCCTTGTCTCGGACTTACGGTCAGTCCGAAAATATCGGTCTATTCATTAACCGTTAGCTGTTTTCAAAAGGAATGCTGTTTTGTCTTCCAAAATTGATGGTTTTTGAAATGTTGACGTGTATAAGGCGTAGGTAATTTGTGAGTTACTTTCGAAAAAAATGTTTAGTATCCCATTTTCCAAGATTTTAATGAAGAACGTTTTGTCTGACACTATTGGTTCTTCTTATTTAAAATATAAGCAAGCACAAGCTAAGTAATACCTGTTATAATGTAGATGTGGAACTCAGCTATTAACCTTCAATTTATAGATAGATATACAAAGGAAAACTAGTTTTCAATTTGGCTAAATTACAAAATAAAATCATAGTTTGAAAAACTAACAAAGAGTGTCGTGAAAATATTAATTAACTCCCAAATTGCTAATTCAGCGGCCTTACAGCCGGCCTTGTACTCGCAAATTGTATAACTATTATGTGTGGATTTGATACAACGTGGTAACCGTTCAATAAACATCTAGATTTATCCTACTAATATTACAAATACCTACGAATGTTTGTGACTTTGTGTATTTGTTTGTATGTTTGTTACTCAATTACGTAAAAACAGGTGAAGAGATCGGGATAAAACTTGGAACAGGGATAGATTAATAAATCGTAGGACACTTTTTTATCCCACGGGACTCCGCATGAAGCCGCTGGCAGAAGCTATAATAATAAATTTCTTTCATCGGACAAGCCGTCGTACGGTGGGTATCCATCCCTACGTTGTCGAAACTTCTACGGTTCGGACTAAGTGTTTTGCTTCGTCGTTTATTCCGCGTACATCGAGGGACTGGAACAATCTGCCTGCTGCGGTTTTTCCATCGGACTACAATGTGGGTGTCTTCAAGTCTAGAGTGAATAGGCTCTTAAGAAACTAGTGCGCCTCACCATCAACGATTACATCACTACTTACCATCAGGTGGGATGTAGTCAAGCATTAGTTTATATCGAATAAAAACAAATAAAAATTTATTGGTGTAGGTACTTAAGTCGGGTTAACCAATGTGTGGCAAAGTTTTCCCGCTATGTGTTCTCAAAACTAACAATATAAAATCTATTCCATATAAACATACAATGCAACATTAATGCACGCTATATAGCCCATTGAGTCTGGCCGTCGCATCGTCCCAGTTACATATAATGTTTAACAATATTCGAACCAAGACGGTTAGACAATAATATCATTATATGAAGTAGTATGGACACGATAGACTTCATACAAATTTAAGGATGCAATTGCAAATAAAGATTTTGAATTATCCTCATGAGTCAAGAGCTGTGTGAGTTTCAGTGTTGAGAGAGACGCTCCACACGGAGAAGTAATGAGCAGTAATCTTGAAACTTGCTCAAAGAGGATTACCAATTTCAATACAAATGTTAGTTACGTTTGTCTAAACAAGATATTCGTACTCTCTTTATTTTGACAAAATCAGCCAAAGACTTCTCCTGCCTTGGGTGAGGTGAGAGGGAGTGTCAGACTCCTACTGACTAAAAACCACCCCGTTCCTCCTCCTGATCTTCGAGCCGAAGCCTCGGAAATCCGCTTAGAAGTCCGCAGCTTCGGATCAGGATGTTCGTTCCCAGTGATAAAACCGCTATCTACTCCACAAAAAAGAAAACTGTCCTCATCTATTGTTTTTCTTTCTGATTGAGTACCAGTAACATGCAATTATTTCTAAATTACTTACTTTCTGTTACCAGATCAGGAACTCAGACTGAGATCAAAGGCCAGGCAACACAAGTGAGCAAATCAGACGAGGCCAAGCTGGCCGTATCCTTCCCATCTTTACCCGTCAACGTTGAAGCTCCCTACTGGGTCATCGAGACTGACTACAAATCATATGCTGTTGTATGGAGCTGCTACGAATTTGGACTGTTTCATACATGTTAGTATAATTTTATCAGTAAAGTTTCTTTTATTTTTGTATAGCTCCAGCTTTAAACGGTTTAGCGATTCTTGAATGAGCACTAGTATCATTGAGTCTAGGATAGTGCCTAAGGTAATGCCAACACAATGTTTGTCATGCTTTAATGTATTTCATGTGCTAACGATGAAAAAGTTACGAAATATTAATACCTAATACGTTTATGTCCACATCTGTACACGCCTTCAGTACCCTTAGTATGATTTTGCTTTTGCTTTACGTTACAAGAGGGCGCTCTGAATGGCCGACTTGAATAAACCGACCAATCAGAGTGCCGAACGCGCTCTCGTTAACCGTAAAGGAAACTCGAACTAACGGCACAGAAAAGGTTTGATGCTATGATACTTTAAAGAAATCTAAATACACCAACATCAAGAAACATTAATTAAATCTCTAAAGACTTAAAAAAAAAGTCCTAATTAAAATGTAAATTTTGAATTAACAACATATTACTTTTTAAATTCCAGTGAACGCCTGGATCCTGACACGAGAAAGGAACCCACCAGTAGAAGTGATGGAGAAAGCATATGCTGTACTGGACAAGAACCACATCAGCCGAGCGTACCTCATCAGGACGAACCAGCGTGACTGTACGGAAGACAGCTAAACTTAGAATGATGATACATACTTATAGAAAGACTTATTTAAAAAGAAATTAACAATGTTATACAATCAGTTGTATTAGATCAGTGTAGGTGAATAACCAATGTAGTGTATCGGAAACTGCCTAATTATGGGATATCATCATCATCAGCCAAGAGACGTCCACTGCTGAACAAAGGCCTCCCCCTTAGTCCTCCACGTAGAACGACAAGCATTATGGGATGTGATTCCATAAAAAAATACCAGAAAAGAGAGACATGCCTATTTGCTTTTAGATTTCTCAAAAATATATTGATTTAACTGTTGATTGATAATTGTAAATGGTGTGTCTTGCATGTAAACCTCCATATCAAATTTTATCATAATAGTTTTAAAAAGATCTTTTAAAATATTGTATTTAGTATTAATAATTTACTTTAGTGTTAGTACATTTTCGTTGTACCTAAGTAAGCATTCATGCATTTATTTAATCTTAGACAAGTACTATCGGCATCCATTTTCATGACCCCTTACAAAATTATCACAAAACGCTTGTGAAAATGGATGCAGCTAATAAAAATACATAATATTATATTACGTATTTAAAAACATTTCTACTATAGTATTTAACTTTCATTGTTTTTAAATATTATTAGTAGTAGAAATATTTATAATTTAGATTTAGATGTTACTTCCATGATCCATTAAATGCACAAAATAATCATTTGTTATAAAATCAAACAACCGCTGACATGTGTCCATATGTACATGAACTAAATTAATAATATTCAGTTCTAATATCTTTATAATAAGGATCATTTTAGATTAAGTAAGTAAATAAAACAAAAACTACGTCACAACAGAAATGTATAATATCCATTATCTACAACTTAAATAAATTAAAGCCTTTACAAAAATTGCTTACTCTTATTTGTTAACTAGTTAAATAATGCGATTAAAATTAATTATGTGATTCTACGATGACGAATCTTTTCATTTTTCTCCCGATATCTTAAGTTTAAAAAACTTATGTAGGTACTTAAAGAACATATGTACTTCAAAATAAGACTTCTACAACAAAGACAACTAAATTACATTATTGTTATAGAATACTTACTTCCTTTTTTTATTTGCACATTATTTAAATTAACCCAATTATATTTTATCAATCTTGGCTACGCTCAATAACTACAATCTTTAACACGATTCGAGAAAGATTTTACCAATCTCAGACAAATCGAAAACTTATACGTTTCTTGGAAAAGTCGGAAACCTATACGATCTTTTTGACAGTTTTTTGTAAAGTGATCATGAAAGTCTTAAGTTGGGGTGCTATCGTCGGAATGCCAACTTTTCCTGTGTTCACCGGTAGCTTCATCATAGCTGGGTGGTGGTGGAAGGTTATCACTCTTGGTCTTGGTGGGAGGTTTAGCTGGTAACGCCAGGCGATCCTCTTCAGCCTCTTCTGGGATGGAGTCACGACGCCTTGGGTCGTACTCTGAGAGAGCCGGTTGGGATATGTTGTTCCTCTGTCCCAGTCCCACTAGAACTAATTTCGGTGCGCTCTGTGCTTGCTGAAATGTGAAAGGATTTGATGGTTTAATGCTACGGTTACAAATTTAAGAATCATAAATATTGATTGGACTTATTATAAGAAAAAAATATGACAAGGGCACGGACCAAGAGTTCGTGGAGAACTGATATAGATATAATTAAAAGAAAAAAAAAAACAAGTTCAAGAAGATCGAAAGAATCTGCTCAACTGTGTTGAGTACATGTGCTAGAGAACTTTTAGATTTTGCTAAATAAATACCGAAGGTTTGGTGAACATAACTAGATAAGTATGTATGTTTATTGATCAATATAATAAAGATACTGATAACTGTTGATGAAGCGAAAGAAGTATGTTAGATTCGTAGCAATTGGCGGTCCATTGTCTCTGCCTACCCCCATGGGAGACAGACGTGAGGTTACGTATGTCTGTATGTATGTATAATAATAGAACACTAGGGTTAGAAATTATCTCCATTTTGTAGAGAACAATGTCCTCTAAATACCGTTTACTTGCCGCAGTGGCACGTGATAAAGCACAATAAATATAAGAAGTACTTATTAAAAATTTCCATGCAAATAGTTGGAGCACAAACTTGAAGGTAATTTACGATCTAGAACATAATATTTATAACTATGGATGCCTATATTCTCAGTACTTTTTTACTATCTTAAGCTACAATGCTATATTAATCAGTTGTAAATTTTAAATGCTACGTCACAGATAGAGCGTGCAAATAAAGGCATAATGGAGATCATACGCAAGGTTTCATACTATTTGCTATTGTATCAGCTAATTAAATAATGTCAATACATTTGTATCCTTCACTAATTACGTATGAAAAATTGTTAGGAAAATATTTGTTGTTAACATCCCATGTCTTTAGTACTTTTTTCCTTTTTCACATCTATTTGATGAACTAAAAAATTAATTGAATTCTCTATAGGATGGGTAACGTTATAATTGTCTGTCGTTGCTTTCTTATCATAAGCTACCATCAGAAAATTACACGTTACTCGTACCTACTCTAATAAATTAAACAAAGTAACAATTTTACAATTTATTAAAATACAGGGTTTTTTATATCTAGACTAATAAATAAAATTTGAGTGTTTTTTTTTTTGTAATTTACATACGATACATAAAACAAAATATTTTTTGTTTGTCTGTCTGTCTGTTTGTTCTGGCTAATCTCTGAAATGACTGGACCGATTTTGACGGAAATTTATAGGTAGGTAGCTGATTTACTAAGGAGTACCGGCCTCATCTAGTTATTTGAAATATTGACTTGTAAAAGTGTTATTTTATGACCTATTTACAGAAATAAATATCATTTATCATTTAGTAACTTTTATTTTAGAAAATGAAGAGTCACAAAGTCCGTAATCCATGCAAGCGAAGCCGCAGGCATCAGCTGGTAATATTTGCATCCTTTTCTATATCAACAAATCTCACCTTATAATGATTAGAAGTTCTATTGCTGCAAAGGCTGTTATTCGAAATGTGTCCTCGTCCATGTTGATGGCTGATCTCGATGGCAGACCGGAGCATATCCACCTTCGAAGCAGAACCTTCATAGTTGCTGCCTCGTCGCTGACTGTTGCTACCACTGCGGCTACGACAATGCTCGTTGATGTCACCTTGGGAGAACTGGAAGATGAAATTTAAGTAGGTTAACTTTAGTCTCTTCTGTTTGTTGCATTTCCAGAATCGTAGATGAGAATGAAAAGCGTTGATTGTTGCAATAGGAATATAAGCCTCTTCACTATTATGTCGATATCGCATTTAGACACATAGGTATTTATGAAAACTAATTGTATTTGTCTTCTAGTTTGAAACAAAATTTAAACGTAGGTAAAAGTTATAATAGTTATTCTTCAACATTTTCAAGATGCAAAGAACGTTACAATGCAATAATTATAAGAAGTTAATAGAAGACAGAAGTGAAGTAGAACGGTCACATACCCTCGAACGTGAGCCCCTTGGCAAAGAATGTAGAGAGCCGAGTGGATTGAAGCGTGTGATCATGTGCAGCCGCTCCAGAGATATCATGGTCTCCGCATCCTTAGTCAACGGTTCTGCATTCAGCTTGTCACCTTCCCCACTTTCTGTAAGAACAGTATTTAATTTGATAATAATTCATTTTAAATCACTATTGAAATTTACTAAACCTCATCAATGTGGTCATTGATAGGCTAGCACCAGCTAAAAGCAGAACAAAGACATTAAATACCTATCAGTTTTGGTCCAAACCATCTTTGATAGCGCATATTCTGCTAAACTTTTCTATATACTGGAATGAAAAAGTGCAATATTTACCAATATTTTCACCTGTATCCGGATCACAAACACTCCCTACTCGAGTCATGTTGATGTTTTTCAACCAGAAGTAGTGAAGTAAGCCGTACAGTACTCCACCGAGGAAGGCAATCAGTCCCATGTAGCGGAAGGCTTCTCTAGTGCCAAGGGTTGCTATGAGGAGACCACCGCCAAAACTGCCGCTACCCCTTCCTAGTAAAATCAGAAGAAAGATAAAGTGTTGTTGGAATATGAGGATACTAATGAAGTTACTCATCTAAAAGTTAGAATTTAGTGAAAAAGTGATCTGAAAAACTATCATAATAAATCATGATAGAAAATTTTACAGCCCTAACTAACAAAATAATAGTAACCTTTTCGATTTAATGACGGCTTATGCGATTGTTTTCATACATGACGCAAAATGTTATCTGAATTCGAATCGTAACGTAAGTTGTAATTCTTTGTATGGCTTAGATTTGTTCTCTATTTGTGCAAGGATGAGAAGACGATCGTTTATCTTATTTCCCTCAAACAGTCTTCTGTTTTCTTGTTTATTATTCAGCTTACTATTATTCCTCTTTGCATTTTTAATATGTATCAATATTTGAGTGAACATTTTCGAGACACGTTTAAAAGTCACGAGTAACTCAGAACTAATTGCTTTGTAAAGCTCATTCACTTGACTTCTAATTTATAACATCTCTATACAACATCATTAGAAGTTGCGACGGGATATTTACCATATTTAATTTATTTTTATCCCGTCTCTAGTTCTAATGATAGTGTTAGTGACCATGTCAGTTTAAAAACTTATATCTCTATACAAAATCATTATAGTTTCCATTTCTATATTGCTACCTTACTTATTAAATTTTAAATTAACCTACCAAGACTGAAGTGCGCCATTCCCAGCACTCCAATCAACGTGGCCAAGAGACTCTTCGGTGCAAGCATCGCGCAGTAAGTAGCAGCTGCGACCCACATCAAGTGTACTGACAATGACTCCATGGCTTCAAATGGAAAGCACCACCACGAATTTCTGAAAACAAAATATAAATAAAATAGGACTTATGAAATATTGTATAAAAAATAATTATTATGGTCATAATAGACTCAGTTTCAGCACAACTGTTCTGGTTTGCACGCGCTTTTTTTATTGGCGCTAAGTTGTTCAATTACAAGTAGGTACTGCTCGGAACACTGAACTGTACTGTATTTAAGTTTCTGATTATATAGGACGAGTATATTTTGGGACAAGGGTTATCATACTATACGTTGAAAAATTACGATAGCCGGGAATGCTTCGGTTATCTAACACTAAGGTGAATACCAAACCATTAACGAACAGGCGCTTATTAAACCATAAGATATTGTTTCCTCAGCCTTAGCCTTAATTATATTTAATCACTACCTGTTTCTTTTTCCCTATTATTTAACTGTTAAAGGTTCTTGTAGTATTTATATCCATTCCAAACTAATCATCATCATCATCATTATATCAGCCACAAGACGTCCACTGCTGAACATAGGTCTCTCAATGTCTTCCAAACTAATCCTGGCTTTCAATAGAGTTCTCTTTGCTTCTCCTTATACAATTACGTTACCTATTTTCGTTTCATTGTCCATAGCATGAGTTACTACAGTAGGCACTACATCAGGTAAGTGTTTGCATTAGAGTCCTCCCACACAACATCATTGTGCTCATAAACTTGGCAATGCTGTTCCGTCGTAAATACATTAATCTTGAAAATGGAGTTTTAATGTCTAAGGACATTTCTGTGCCATTTCATAGTTACGGCTTAATCTAATGTGGCTTCTTTCGTAAATTGTTAGTTTGATTCTACGGTTAAAATAAGTACTCTCTACTAATCTATTAAGTTTAACGGTATTGAAATTGATTCTAAAAATTTGTATAGGTAGATACTATTACAAGTTTTGAATTAATAGGCTTTGAAGCTGAACATGTGGCTATTTATTCACAAAATCCTTTTATTGATTGAGTAATTTTTAGCGCTAAAAATAAATCATTGCATTGAGTATGTACTATAAAGCAAGTGCCTCCCGTGAACTTCGTTAGAATATCTAACTTTAAACGGGTTGAAAGATGAGTCAATTGATCAACTTCTTAAAGCAGTACTAATCGTCGTACTTAAGGAATATGAGGAACACAAAATTTTCTATAAAAGCTGCAATTTTTTCTTAATAGTGAGGATGTCACATCATACATCAAAGGAAACTGGTCATTCTGGAGTGTGGGCCGGGATAAGCATCAGTTGTACACCCAATCATTACCGTAACGTTTCCTTCGAATAAATTACTGCTTCAACATATTTCCGTATATGCCATGTCGACCTTATATCATTATCACTTGTTTCACTACGTTTTAAGAAATATTTCTTATCCTTGTATAATGGGTAACTTCCTAAGGAAATAACAGCTTGACCTGACTAGAGACGGAGCCTTGGACTTCTGTGTTGGAACCAATTGGAACAAACATGGTAGCAATGAATGTCTAAGATTAAGCTACGTCTTTAAGTATTTATTTAGTTTTGCAATTAGAATAATGTGTTTATTAAACTTGAAGTAAACTCTACAATTGCGTGCGTATTCTTTGCCTACTTCTACTTCTACCATTCTTTCTTTAAAGTGTTTCTTAAACGTAGACAGTAAAAGCCATGTCTAAAGACGCATTGTATCTAAATATGTAATGCCAGGGTTGCACTTATCAGGCGCTCTATGAACACTATTGTGTACAAGACAATAAAACAGATGTACTATATTTATCTCCTCACATACCTAATTCATGCACAAGTTTCAACGATCACACAAATTGAATGCGATATAATGAAAGATTTTGTGAAGGTGCTTTACTTAATATTTGTTCGTTTTAGCTCTGTGAATACTAAACTGCTGTAGTATATTGATGAAGTAAGAGGAACAATTTTACAGGACCACAATTACCCAATGATTATTCACGTGTGGGTGCAGAATAATCACGTGCAGCTAATGCAGAAGGCATAAGTGAAGTCACAAGGAAGAGATCTAGAGATACTCACTCGATAAACGAGTAGCCGACGAGTCTCGCGGCGTGGGAGAAGAATGCAACTATGATGACATTCACGTGGCCGATGCGCGCAGTGATGGCATCCGCGCCGTAGAGGAACGGGATACTGCTCAGTGTGCCGACGGTCACGGTTATTCCTAGATACATGATCCAGTCAATATTGAACTATATCATTTCGATCATTGCTAAAATTGGTAGCACTGATAATCTTGTTAATGCAACCCTTGAGATAGATACGCATAAATACTCACCCAACAAAAAATTAGGAGCTCCCAATTCTTTCAAGTATATGAAGAGGTATGATTCAATAAAGCCCCAAAAGTTTCCCAAGGCGAACAGGAAAAATATAAAAACAATTATATGTGGCATTTTGATTATGTTGACCAAGTCTCGTAGTAAATTGTCAGCTGGTAGTTTAGCTCCTAAAGGCATAACAGCTACAGTAACAGCAGATATTAGAAGCAGCACGTCGTAAGTATAAAACGCAGCTGAATAGTCAGTGTATCCTGTAATCAACAATCCGATGTAAACATTTAGTTACACATTATTGACATTAACGATAACAAATAACAAGATGCTAACAATTATACGTACCAACTTGTTTACTCCTCATATCTATTAACATGCCTGTTATGGGGGAAAATATAGCCATTCCAATGCTAGAGAAAAGTCTTTCTCTTCCAAAGTCTCCTCCGTATTTTTGGATCATAGTCAAAGCTATGGGATCCATGATTGTGACGCCAGCAGACAACATGATAGTCCCCATAAACCTCAAGAAGAAGTAAATATAGAAAGTTTTATCATCGCTTTCCTTATAATCCGGTGGGCAGGTATCAGGGCCGCCTCTCCTGTAATATTCCAATGATAAATTTACTTTTAGATAGCCGTTTGTGTACCTTTAGATAAATATTAAGAAGTGGGTTTACAAATAATATTATAATCAAATAGAGGTGTTAGTAGAAATGCCTGTTGCTACATTACCTGAAGTCACATTTTTGTACCATACAATCTGCAGATAAAATCTCAAGCCTTTGTTGGGAGAGTTTGGTCATGTTGTGTAACATGACGAGCCCACCACAGCGGAGGTCCTCTTTATCGAGTTCTGTTATATTTATACCTTGGGCTATTAGAAGCTTTTCTCCAAACCTTGATCTAAAGTCTGTTATTCGTTCGTCGTCATCCTATAAATGAACTTTGAATTAGAATTTTAGGTCGTTTTTATTAATGTTGGTGTACCTTTGTCATTGTCTTTCTTACCCTTTCCATTTCAATGCCAAGCTGCTCTTTTGGTTCTTCTAAATCATCATGAACTTCAATCAAAAAGTATGCTGCGTCATTGTAATCTTCGTCGTCTGTACCATTTAAGTAACTGAAAATAGGTTCTCAAACTAAATACTTATAAAATAATTTAGAAAATTAAAATAGATCACCTATTTTCCTCGAATTGAACTCTTAGCCTAGAATAGCATGAACATACTGAGCTCATGAATCGTGATGAGTAATCAAGGCATTATTTATTCTTTTGATACGACTACTTTTATTTCTGAACAAACAAAGTTTTTATTTATGAGAAACAGACCATGAACCAACTATTATGACAATGAGAAAATTTATTTCATTTTCGTAGAAACAAAATGTTTGCCCTACAAAGCCTAAGGAATTTTGTCTGGTGGCTTAACAATAAAACCTGATACACACTCGAGATTCACCAACAAAGTAAGTTTAATGTTTGTTTGAAACTGTAGCACACTGTTATCGCTGTTAATGTTATTTAACATGAGCAATAGCGCTATTTACATGATTACTGCTGCGCATTTATTTCACGTAATTAATTTATAAGTTAATATTTAAAATGATTTATTTCATTTTATTACAATCTGCAACATAATTTCTGTAGAAAGAGTATAAAATATGATGTTATGGGGGTTTTTTATTGAGACCAACTGTACAAAATGTATCTTACCTAAGGTTAGACTTTAAGTTTGGCAGCTGAACCTTATGACTTATATGGAAATCCAAATCGTCTTTGTCATCAGAAGGATCACTAGCTGGAGCCTCTGTAGGTTTCGATAGGAGGCAATGATCAACGCAACGGTCTAACACAAAGTCCACTGTTTCATCCTCGCCGGGACATTCCCTGCTAGGACACGGACTCCACCAAATCTAAGAGAAAACAATAACATGGCAAATAATATAGTAGATACCACGACAACAAAATCATTACCATTGCTGGATCTCTTTAATTACGGTACTTAATTTCTAAATTTAATGTATATTCTGGATTCCAAACAAAACGGATGAACCATTAGATCAAGGGTAAAGTCCAACGTGCATAAATTTAGCTTAATTCTCTTAACTAATTCAAACATACAGGATCACAAGACACTACTAGTTAATTCGCCCTGGGGCCGGATGAGAACGATTTGCTCAAATTCTTAGGTGTATACTCTGTTAGTACGTAACAAGGTCTTAAGGGGTCGATTTCGAAACAAGTATAAGTACCTCCACGCTATTTGTGATCGGGTGGCGCATGACGTAAGCTGATGGCATCATCCCTGGCGTCTCTTGATGAGGAATCAGCAGTAACGAGTGGTGGAAAGCAGCATTCAAAATCAATGCAGTGATCACGACTGGCTTGTACTCCCCAAAACGGTCCACCAAAAACCCTAAAATCATTCCAATTTTCTAAATACACTGTTAAGAGAGTCACTATCTAGTTAAACATTTAAACTTACCGGTTATAGGTGGACTAAGAAATGTTGTGAACGGCAACGCTAAATACACAAATGAAATTTCGGGCACAGTCAGTCCTATACTCTGCATGTGTATCGTCAGATACGGCAAGAGAGATGCTGTGGCTCCGTACATAACAAACAGAGTCACTTTCAACATGATCAAGTTGGGGTTGATCCGCAACTTCACCATCAGCCTCCCCACGCATCCCAACTCCTCATCACTATCCCCGTCCATGGTTGAATCGTCTTCACTGTTTTTATTCACTTCAACAGATTTCGCCATATCGGAATCACTCACATTCACATTTTCATAACGAAAGGATGTTTGTTGGTGGGCTATATCTTATCGACTGGCGCTCGTTTCGGTAGCAAAGGCTGTCAGTGCGACGATTATTTACATAAGGGTTCTTCACGGAGTTTTAGATTAGTCGTAATGAACATATGTGTGGTCGGAGCCAGCGGGAGAGCCAGGGAGGGTCCCGTGCTCCCGAGCGACTGCGCCTCGGTTAGATCTCGGCGGACGTCGCTCGGCACACCAATTTACAAATAATAGCAAATTACCTTCGTTTAAGAAGTGTCACGGCGATTGGTGGGGATGTTGGCTAAATCGGCTGGCGATCCGAAGACCTTGTGGGTAATGGCTGGGGTCGGGGCGCTCGGTCCTTTAGTTCCCGACACGAAGGCGCGCATCGCGAATTAGCGCGAACTCTGGAGCTACTCACCATTTGTAAGTAAGTCACTTTGATTTTATTTTTCTTTTTCTTTGTATCTGTACAAAAGTTACATTTGTAATAAGTGTTGTATTAACATGTTGTGATTTATAAAATAATAGCCTATTCCTTAGTTTGAAGCAACGTCGTGTGTCCTTTGTAAGGTCATGAAGGTCATTTTTAAAATATAATTCTGATGAGACAGATGAAACTAAGTACTACTTATATTTTGAAGCTGAGCGAATTTGAATACTTGCCATTTAATAAAATACTTTGCCCTTTTAACCTTTACCACCTAATGTCATAAAGAAATCCTTAGTGAGTACCTATTATCAATGTTACTAAGATTCCCACCAATGTAACTCCTATTACCTACGTACCTATAAAACAATTGCAGGCAAGTACTGGAGGTTAAAGGGACCAATTAATATACTAGGACATAATAAATCATAGTAAACAGACAATACTTGACATCGACTGTATTATTAACTTAATTGCTAGGTTAAAATGTAAGACTCAAAACTAACAACCGAACTCCTTTGTTGAAGTAGGTAAAAATAGATCTTTTATCATGAAAAGCCAGTACCTAATCATACCTCATAATACAGAGCAGGAACAATTTTACCTAAAAAAAAAACAAAAAAAGTTAAATAAAACAGTTTAAAAAGAAAAAAAAAGACAAAATTCGCCTAGGTACCGTTTACTTTAAAATTTAAAATTAGAATGAAAATTTCCTAATGTATCGTAGTAGGTAGATACTTTTGTAGGTTTAAAATAAGAACAATCCCTCGTGAGTCTTTCTTATTCCTATAACTACAATTAAAAATAAGCCTTTTGGTATTATTCTGTGCTTTTGGTACTTTTCACAAGCTGAGAGCCGAACCAAAATGTTATTGGCATGCTTAAGCGTTTCTTTTATACACATAGGAGTATAAACTACAATATACTTTGTTTATAGAAACAAAATTTAATAGCAAGTTGATGTGTAGGCTTTATATAGACATAGTAAATTAACAAACTTATGACAATATAAGCTTGATTATAGTATCACCGCTTCACCTCAAATCTTTAAATTAATCTCTATTGCATAATTATTAATTATACTATACCTAAACCATTTCTGTCTAACTTTTCTTATATATACCTATCTGTCCTAGGTATTATGAAATTATGGCCTACATAGCTCTCTTCCAAAGTGAATTCAAAGGAATCTAATATGTTCAATTGTTCATATCAATAAAGTAAATAATTCATGTTGTAAACCAAATAATATATATAGGGAGCTCTACTTGAATAAAATCAATCTCCAACTTGGATATTGTTACGGTATTTTTCGAAAATTTATTACCCTATTTAAATAGATATTTACTCAGCAGACACATAAATTACGGTTTTACTCATCCCTCATTAGGTATTTCCATTCTTTCTATACAATTTTGATTAAACTGCCATCTACCGGACTGTAGCATAAGTTTCTCAATTTTATTGAACGCCATCTAGCATGGAGTAGCTAAGTATTAAAAAGTGAAACTCTACGCAGAACACTGTGATGTTATTTATTTTATATTATCTCCGTCAAATATATGTAAGTATACTTATTTCATATAGAATTGTACAAAACTAACACCATTCTTTCAGTACAGTATCAAGGTTTAAAGATAAGAAATAGAATAACAACATTCAACGTTATAATTGAATTAATCTTCATGAAGAGTTGCTTTGAAAGATTATATAGAACATTAGAATGCTTGTCAAATATCTAAAAATATACCAAAATCAATCGTGAGTTGTATCGCTACTCGCTACTTGTTAATATACTATGTAAGTGCGTGTATGTACATAGCTAGTAAACGTCACAGTCTTAGTTTTATTTTTAGAATAATAAAACTATAATTTTAATAAAAAGCTTTAATTCTTAATTTATATTTATAAATTGGCACACACTTGAAATTTCTAATTAGATTTTTATAAATATATCCGAATGAACTCTTCTATCGCCATCTATCGGCAACGAAAGGTAAACATGTCAAAACTCTAGAATGTCTATAGTCTACTGCAAATTGTCAACCATAATGCATTGCGCATAAATGGCCGCCATGTTGCTGCCGTCTGAAAGATGTTCGCAACTGTGTGTGTTTACTAATGAATTTTAAGAACTTAAATAGTTAAATTACTGTGTTTGTGAAATTGTGAGTGTACAATGGTTTTATATTTCATGTATTATTGTGATTGAAAGGTCTATCAAATGTCTCTGAAGCCAATAAACAGTGAAATTTTCTTTAGATAGTCATTCGGTTCGGACGGCATAATGGCTGACAATCTGATTCAAAAGTCACATAAAACTAGTGAGAAAAACAAGTATAACAACGTTGTTCACCGTACGACGAGTGAATCTCTTCGACTGAACGAGTCGGAGAAGGGGGTGACTCACCCGACAAGTCTGCAAGCCGCCCATAACCCAAGGAAAATATCTTCATTTCAGATCACCAGTGTGACGGTCGGCTCGCGAGTTAGCACTGATGCTGGCGAAGACTCTGCCGACGATCTTGATGAATCTCACACCGACGACATATCGAGGGTGACTGACATTGAGAATGAAACGCCTAGTTATTCCGAGGACACGTTCTCGAAAGATGATGTGTTTTACAACGCGTCAAGTGCATCATTAGGTTGCGCCCCCGTCATCCCGACCAGCTCGCAATACGGGCTTGCGATCGTCGGTCAGGACAACGCTACCAACCAGATAGGAGGAGCAGTGCCAAATAGTAATAATACCGAAGTGTCTGACATGCATGTCAGCGTTACTAACGCCGGAGCAGGCAGCATCATTAATCTCATAGGAAATGCGAAACCCCAAGAAGGTATGAAAGAAATACAAGAACATGTTAGGAATGAACGGTTTAAAGTTGTGAAAATAGAAAGCACTGAGCCCTTTCGTAGAGGTCGATGGATGTGTATGGATTACTTGGATCATACTACTCAGCAGATTGCACCGATCACAATAAATAATAACCTTGATGTGTCTGAGACTAATACGCTGCAGGCTCCTGACAGTGGTGTAGTGATTAACGATAGTCAACATGATGAAATGTCAAATGATCTGACTAACAAAGGGCCTAAAGATATGCAAGGTAACGCTCCTACTGTACAGCAACTAGAACAAACTCTTCAGAAACAATTTCCAATGGCATCTCCGGGTCAATCTTTGACTCAACCTCTTAATGCTGTACAGCAGCAAATGCAACCAGTTACTCAGTCAGTATCAGTGCAGTCTCCACCCTTAGAGATGCCACAGCAAATGCCAAATCAAAATCTGCAGGCGAACCAGCAGCAGGTGGGACAGCAGCATCCCCAGAGTATGACGCACATCACTATGCAAAATGCTCCACAAAACCATCCTCAACAGACTCAACAACAGCAAGTGCAACAAATTCCTCAGAGCTTCCCTCAGCACCAGCTTCAGCAAGTGATTGCCCAATCTCAGGGTATGGCAATGCAACAAATTCCAATGCACCAACAGATGCCGCAGCAAATGCAACAAATACCAAACCAACAAATGCAGCAAATAAGTCAACATATGCCGCAGGCTCAAATACCAAACATGCCTCAAATGCAGCAACAAATGCCCCAGATGCAGGCTATGCCGAATCAAGGACAGATTACTCAAGTGGCCCCGCAGCAGCCACAAATGCAACAAATGCAGATGCAGCAAATACAGGGCCAACCTAATCCACAAATGCATATGCAGCAGACACAAATTGCCAACATGGGACAAACTCATCACATGCAGGGACAGCAGCCAATGGGAGCCCAGCAGGCTCAACTCCAGCATTTGCCAAGTCAAGCTCAGATACAAGCTCTTCAAAATCAACAAATACCTAATCACATTCAACAGATGCAGATGCCCACTCAACTCACTGGAGCTAATCAACAGATGCCACAGATGCAAACTCAAATGCATCAGCTGCCATCACAGCCCCAGCAGTCAGTTGTACCTGGCATGCATCCTCAAATGCAACAACAGGGAATGTCTGGAGTTCAGCAGCAGTACAATCAAGCTGTGAGTCAACAGTCCAATGCTCAGTCCATGATCACAGCAACCATGCCATCTTCACAGCAGCAAATGGTTCAACCTCAACATACAGTTCCTCAATACCACACACAACAGTCACAGATGTCCCAGCAAGGGCAAACTTTGCCTCAAGAGGTGCTCACTTCTATAGTTACATCACAGCAAGGTGCAACATTACCTTCAAACCTTCAGCCGATGCCTTCTCAACCACAAGGCTCGACATTACCTGCGAATCTTCAAAGTCTTACTGCTCAGCAACAGCCTAATACTGTACATACCATTGCTCCTCAGCAAGGGAATGTGCCACAAGGAAATATGATGATGACCACAGCTCCACAGAATATGCAGATGACTCTAGACGGGAATCAGCCTAGTATGATACCCGCCTCAGATCCTATATTCATGCAGCCAACGAATGTCGGTCAACAGATGCCTGTCGGCCAGCATATGGGGCAGCAAAATCTGTTACCTCAGCAAGTAGGAGGCCAGGCGCAGATGGGCGGCGTGCAATACGTGTCCAGCCAACCAGTGGCGCAAGTCTCAATGGCACACCAGAACATTCCGATGATGCAGCCCAACATGCCGGTCGGTATGGGCGGTGGAGTCCACCCGAATGTGGTGCAGTCTCAGACCAGTATGGGTCTGAGCTACGGGAACGTGGTGCCGGTGATGTCGCAGAGTAGTGTAGCGCCAGTCGAGGCGACCGTCTCGGGGACTAATTCGCCGGTGGTGTCGATGCCAGTGAGTTCTACCGCGTATGTAGCGAACACGGCGCAGCCGGGTCATGACAGTCAGGGCTTCGGTAGCCCCGTGAGTGCGGTGTCTCATGCCATCAGTGGCGCGGTGATGAGCAGTGTGAATGTGAATGCATGTGATAGTGGTGCTCCGGATGTGTCTGCGGACACGCTGCAGGCTGGAGATACTGGCGATGGCAAGGAGGAGCAGCAGCCCGCTCCACCACCAGAGGATGAAAGGTCAGTTCTCTATTACACATTTACTTTAACTATATCTCCTCACACTTTCTCACATAATTTTAAGTAGGTAGTTAATTGTAATCCAAGTATTATTATCTCTTACCCAAATCTATTCAGTTTGTGTCATACATAGTAGATGATAATCAATTACTACTTTAAATTATAGGTAGTGTATTCTAACTTCTAATTGTACTTATGCCAAATCTATGATAGGTAGTTACAACATGTTGATGTAGAAAGTTGAAACTGATTTTCTTTTAAATTTAACAAAACCTTTAATTTTACACTTGTTATACATTAAATAACTGTTTACTTGAAAAGTATAATTATTTATAAATTACTCAAGTAATCATAAATATTTAAGTATGGAATTTTATATTATTTAACAAATGTTTGTTATTCAAACACTGAATTAAGCTTTTCCTGTATTTATAAAGGAAGCGCAGCAGTTCTTGAATTTTTAATTTTCAGTAAATGTTCATAGTTAGTACCCTTGGTTTAATAATATGATTAAATTAAGACATTTTGTTTGTATAACTAATAATAATATAATAGATTCTTTGTTTTTATATACAATGTAAGTACAAATAACTTAGCAATCCACAAAATCATCTTGAACTGAAACTAAGTTTAAATCCCGAGTTTAGACTTGGTAAAAGTAGACATGACTATAATTTATACCCTTTTATTCTACACTTTCTGATATTATGAAAGAAAATGTGACAGATAAAGTAGAAATTAACTTATAAAAATATCTGAAATTCTAATAAGTTTCTGGTAACTATCAATGAAAACCTATATATAGAAAATAGGTACACATTGGATTATTTAGTTAGGTTTACACATATAGATACCATGTATCTACTTAAGTGATTCATATTTTATTGTTAATTAGGTATTGTTGAAAACTATATTTTGTTTCAATGAAACTACCTACATCAGGACAAATAATAATTACTTAATTACCTATTCAGATTTATGAAATAATGTTCCTAATCAAAATAACATGAGTCAAACATTATAAAATTTATCTCACATTCAGTGAGTGAAATGGCCAAGGCAAGTTAGTTCAATTGTGAATCTTGGGAGCCGTAAGAATCTTAACTTAGCATTTGCGTATAGCGACAGAACTTGCATACAGCAAGTGGCGAATCCGTATCTATTTGCGAAAATAACTCATCCGTAGACAATGGTGGTTGTTTTCGTTGCTTTTGGTTGGTGCTCGCACCGTCGCCGAGCGGAATCCAACGTCCCTTTGATGCTGTTTATTTGCGCTTCGTCCTGCGACCAGCGACATAAATAGGTGGTTGACACGTACAGTGCATGGTGCGCGCCGGTATGCCGCCGGTGACTCACGCGCAACGCACCCGATCTACTGCCTGGCTAAAAAAGCGACGGTCGTGCGTTCTTTTTCGTCTGGCCTGTTCAACGATACGTACTCCTTTTTTTACACTAGATTTCTCGCGATCCTTTCGAGAATCCTTGCTTAGTTTTTTTTTTATTATTACTAGTCAATTAATATGCATTTGTGCAGTTAGACCGGTACCTGTGATTGTGGTCACGTACAATTACATCTGTACTCGAAACCGCATTCCTTGAATAACCCTGAGTAAAACCGCGAATTTATTCACAACACTAAAGACTTCCTCATGTATTCATGACACGAAGCCGCAAAGAAGTTGGTGCAGGCGCCAGCGCACCTACGTCACTGGCGTCGTTGGTAATCGAGTAGAGGACCGAAGGCCGTGAAACCCGAACCTTCCATTCGCTTCTGATCGACTCACATGCACTACCATTTGTGCTTAAAATAGTTCAACTAAGTACTCACTTAATATGACTAAGATACTTAAACAGAAGTCTGGTATGAATTAAAATTTGTTTAGATTCCCTAGAGCACGGTTGTTGTTTTGTTAGTGGGCATAGTAGGTACTTAAAAATAGCACTTATGTCAGCTCCCGTTATTTTATTGCTTGTAAAGATTCCTCGAGTTTTTTCAATGGCCCATTGTCTAAACGTTCTGTTTTTGAACTCTTGTCCATTCATGGAATCATTGGCTTATGACAGCTCCATGGATTGAATCAATTACTTTTAACATAGGACGAAAAATTTAATAAGATCATTAATAAAGTACCTATAACAATAAAAACTCTTTAAGATGAGTATTGCCGATCAGCTTCTTAGCCCAGTTAGTTTTTTGAGCCCTTAGACTGCATTTTGCTATAAAAAGCTAGTGCACACAGAAGTCTGCAATTGATTAATGCAGTACGTAATAGCACGTAGTAAATCCATTGTTAAATCAGGTCGTAGTATTTATTATCTCACTGTACAAGCGGTCTAATCGCGAGAACTATTGACCCGATTTTAATGGATTTCATTATTCATAATTGGATATTTATCCGATGCAAACTCCGAGGTAAGCTTAAGGAGTTTCATTCAATGAATATGTCATTTTCCTGGCCATTGATCATAGGACAATAATGTAGGGAACTAATTTGTAACTTATCGTCACTTCGTGTACTCATTGAAATAACTAGTGTTTCAAAATTGCTAACATTTAGTTAGTAGAATGTTGCATGAACACTAATGAACACGTATTAAACAGAGACCAGAACAAAGATCAATTAATTAAATGTTACGTGCAAGCAAAGTAGATTTCTAACCCACTTAATAATGTAACACACTTATCTCGGGTACATTACTTACTTACTGGTGCGACTGTTTCTGATAGCGATTACTTTAAGTGAAATTGGAACATCTGTCTTATTTAGAACTTGTGTAGCCCCCAGACTTCTTTACCTCTAAATAGGTAGATTTGCAAGTGACAATTCGAGAGAAATATCCGCGCGTACATTTTCTAACTCGCTGTGCAATCTATTGGCGTGCTTATATTGGTGAAAGTGGATGCACAAAATGCCTTCTTGGCTGAGATCTCCGCGCTGTATTGTCAAATATAGCGGACATTTATAAAGAAATGTGGGCGAATTTTACAAGTTGGTAATTTAGGTATGATCAAAACGGGCAGATCTTATTGAAATTACACACTTTATATCATAATGATAAATATTTTAATGTTTGTAACTGAATAATGAACATGGGTAACATAATTAAAACGGTTTCCATATTACTGTTTACTTATACTTGTTGATGTTTCATCGAAGTTGAAGGAGAAATGGCGTCATCATTTCACTAAATCACTCGCTGAATCAATTTCACGAATTGAAACGTCATACACGCGTCGTATGCGTTAACCATGTTAACGATAACAAAACAAGGAGTCACCCGATCAGCATAATTTTTCCATTGGTGTTGTAAGTTTGATAGAGATTGACGCTTCATCTGTGCTACGTCACGGCGGTCGTGTGAAGTGTTACCATTGAATATGCCCTGATAACATGTTCCATATCGCGTAGTTTGTTGTCAAACAAACAGCTGTAGGTCGACGGTGCGTGACGCTGGCGCGCCTCGCAAGGACGTCCAGGGCTTGAAAAAACTCGCGCCGATCAACGCGTGCACACTGTCTGACTCTTTTTCATCTCGATAGTGCCACAAAAAATAAAAGATTTTTTTGCACAGCAATGAGGAACTCGTGGCCCCGATAAAGTGTCTATTACTGCGCAGTATCATGTCGTTATAACTAGTAGTTTAACATAGTAAATAAAGTTTAGTTTTTTTAGGATCCTTGCACACTGAGTTATTGTGTGTTAAAGATTTTCGACAGTCAAAGTTTCACACATTTTATTTCATCCACGTTTTCGAACTTATATACCAAATATAAATTGAAAGCATTGGTATAGATAGTTACTTTATATGGATATATCTTAGAAAATAAAAGAATAGGTATGCAACTTATGGTCCTCAATACCTAATCAGACTTCAATAAAAGTTTGTTGACTGATAATAAACTGTGATAATAACGACTCGACGTACCGTCCCCGTGATATGAAAACTATTAACAATTCCAAATATCGATAAGATAGTGATTTATTGCAATTAAGCTAGTAGTTACCTACTATTCAACTGCTATAAATTTTACAAGCCACTTTCACTTTTGCGAACGATTCGGTTAGATTCTAACAGCGCATTGTTCAAAAATTTTAAGATACTTACTTACTTGGCTTTTATAATGAATAAAGTGATCCTCTTTATCATAATGGATGGCTCAGTTTGAATGGTTTCGTGCGAATAATTAAAGCAGTCAAGAGGCCGTTGGTCTTGCGGATCTCACGTGCATTCCGCGAATGTTTCCACGCCAGTTAATTAGCGTTGTGACCTCAGACTGAACAAAATAATTAAACAAACGATTACCAGACGATATCGTTTAATAAATCAAACATTCAAGTGTTACGGCGCTAAAAAGTATGCAAACTGAAAAAGTAAAGTACTAGCTACGAGCATTGCTTCAATAACACAAAAACGTATTTATTTTCGTCCATTAATGACGTAGTTGTTACATAATTGAACATCTGTCAACTGTGACAGACAAGCGTGAAAAAAGTGATCAAACTTATCAAGGTGGTGCTAAAATTCCAATAAGTAATATCTTTGAAATAATATCTTTGATTTCTTAACATGATAAGTTAATTGATTATCGGCCATCCATTGTTTCTTTCGACCGAACATGATGCCTTCAAAATAAGTAGTCACCTAAATTGACATGGTAGATTTTGCTGCGATAAATTCATGAAAAGAAGCACATTAAAAGTCGGCTGATGGAATGATATGTGCAAAATAAGTTGTTTCAGGTTCAATAATCTGATAAAATGTGTCAGCTATTATAAAATATAACCGAGCCATTGGAAATTGCGAGGCGATGCGTGTTGACCTCTGCACCAGAACAATATTTCTAATTATAAACTATTATCGTTCTTTGTTTTCGAAATGTTTATGGAATAAACTTGAGTATGTGGTGTTTTGTATTTAATTGACATCGGGAGCTTAAAATTCTCTAAGAGATCAGATACAATAACCATAAACTAGCTTTGCCCAATTCGACCTACTGAACTCTAAACGTCACATAACTATGAATTCACTGTCATAGCCAGTTTGCTTACTGCTTAGTGTACCACTAGCCTCACTAGCAGGCAGTTGTTCAATTCATTGTTTTGTATTAATAATTTTATTATTAATATTGTTTTCAATGCAAAACAGTAAGTACATTTCATAAAGGTTATTTAATTAAATATTAAAAAATGTTAAAGAGAACTATTTTAAAATGAAACTTTTTATAGATTACTGATTAAATAGTCAGAGATCCTGTTGAGAATTTGTATAATAAATAAGTAACAAGTGCGATATAGTTATATTACTTACTGAGGCTTTATTGCGGAGTGGGAAGCGTCGGAGTTTAGATAAGGTTTGCACGCCGCGTGCGGTTCCAGTTCGCTATCGATACAGAATTGTATATTGCATTTGATAAAAGCTTCTCGGTTTGTTGACCCACATGGATAGATGTTTCTCCAACGCCGCGAGTTACAATTTCCCTGGAATAAAAATTCTAATTCCTCGGCTTATTTGACTGTTCCTGGATTTACTTTTCAAAATCAAATATTTTTTGATGTTTTAAATTAAATGACACATGGCAGAAACGCGTCCGCTTGCAATTGTAATTCAGGCGTCGCCAGAACGAATCGGTGGCTGCCGGCGCTTGCCGGAAACGTCCTCAGAATGGCACATTGCCAGTCTTAATGAATGTAAGTATCATCCTTACAGAATTTATTGCGTTACAATTGGTATAAACTATTTATTTGCGATTAAAATCGGTTTGGCCGAGCTTAAATTATCGCGCGAAGTATTTAACCCGACTCGATGCCCTCTAGCTCGGCGTTTAGGTCTAATAGACGTGGGAATATATCTACTTAGCCATAGCATTTTGTAGAGACATTTGCAATTCAAACGCAACGCTTTATTGGTTGTACGTACCGGAGCGCCCAATGAAAATTCAAGCAATAAACTGTGTGCAAGGCGGCTAAATTACGTGGTAGTCGTTTGATACGAGGCCGTTATGAATTTATGGTGTATGCGAAGGTGTTCGGGTAGCGTTCGTTCCGCGACAGTACCTGTGTGACCCAGTGGCGCGAGGCTGCATTTTGCTTTCCCGCCAAGTTCATTGGCACCGTCCACTCCCCCGCCCGCGCGCCGGTCAAGCCTAAAAACTGACACGATATTACTCTGTGTAAATAGAAAGTAGTTAGTTTCGCTATTGATGTAGGTATATTTTGGCGAATGATTCGCAATAAGTCGGACGCGTCATGTAACAAATCTATCAATAATTGAAATCTTCAGACCTCATGTCGTCTGCAGCCGATGTTGGATCAACATTGCATAATGAGATCAAATACAAGCCTGTAATATTACCGATTACTTAATAGGCATTACTTCCTAGATTTT